>NW_015634028.1:1018331-1045979 GCF_001515625.1 Sinocyclocheilus rhinocerous | reverse complement strand
CTGTTATACTTAAAGTATACTTTTATATACTAGAAAGTGGGCCAATTTAGTCCCAAGGAGTATTGAAATAGTACACTTACAAGTATACTACTAGTACACTGATATTTGTATACTTGCTACATAAAGTATACTTAAAAATATACTTGAACTTTACTTAAGTATACTTAATAAAATAAACCTGAAGTATACTACTTTTTGGTAAGGGTTTGGAATTGGTTCCAAATTATAGTACAAAAAAGGAACCCTGTACACATTACATTGTGTTTTTTTGTGTGTTTTTTTTTTGGGGGGGGGTTATAAGAGAGATTATATCTCTCTTCTCAGGCAGACAGAGAAAACTCCTCCTCATTACCATCAGGGGCTCAGGTGAGAGATAACACATGCTATTTATAAATGAAGCAGAGCATCAGTGTGTTTGTGTGTGGGCATGTGTATGTGTTAATCTGATTTTGTTCACGAGAGTGCATTCTAGCACGCACCAATCTGTTTCTGTGTGAGAATGAGAATCCCGTCTGAAGCCTACAGGACTGACATAAGTGTTTGAACATTCTTAGCATCTGCTCAACTTCAGATTTTGTTTTCTTAGCACAAAGTCATTTTACGTTAAAGGTGAGAAATCATACTGTTGCTCACTATACAAAGACACAAGTGCCAGTTTTGATGTTACGTTCACTTTTGAGAATGTCATGAGTGAGTCAAATGCTGATGTCTGAAGCTGTCCACACGTTAATGCATGTGCGTGTGTGTGATCCTGCATGTGTGTGATCCTGCATGTGTGTGATCCTGCTCTAATGAGTGGCAGATTGTGTGTGTGTGTGTGTGTGTGTGTGTTGCAGATGCAGTGTGTGGCAGCTGGCGTCATGGCCACAGCAGCGGCGAGTCTCTCTTCACCCATCCAACTGATCTTCCAATGGCTTTGATGTCGGCTTTACCTCCAGGATCCACTGATGACACCCAATTACATGAAAATTGCTCCCTGTTCCCTAAATTATGTCGGTGTCACTGTCTCGTACTTATGTCTGCAAAAACCAAATATGATGAAACATTATTTTTCTTTCAAGAAAACTGCTATGGCATATGCTTTTCGAAATGCTAGGAAAAAAACTGTTTGATATGTGCTGTATAAGGATCAAACAGCAAAGAAATATACCTTGATGAAAATGATGCCATGTGACAAAAAAAAAACGAATAAAAAAGTAAAATGAGTAAAAGGTTTGCAAGTAACAGGGCTGCACTGCAGAAAAAAGATTTTAAAAATTAAATTGAGAAAAAAAATCATATTTTTGTCTTTTGCAGTACAAATAGTACAATTTGTAAATCAAGATACATTTTCTTGAGAATTCAAGTCATGTCACACAAGACACTTAACTTTTTAGAGCTGCTTTACAGCAAATTTGTAATTTGTCTCATATTTGATGAAGTTTGATGATTATTATGCACATTTGATGATTCTGTTATTTTCTTGTTTATTACTGTGAAGCTGCTTTGAAGCAATCATACTGAAACAATTGTATAAAGCACTATTAAAAGGTTGACATGACTTGAATTATCAAGAAAATGTATATGTAATGTTCAGATATGTGTACTGGAAACAACAAAATTGAAATACAAAATAACCCCTTATTTATTTATTTTGAAGTGTGCATAATTAGCTGTAATGGGGTCGCCATAATAACCATTTTTCTGGACCTCTATTGTTAACAGATTACATCTTATTTCACTGCAAAAAAAAAAAAGTTTTTTTAATGCTGTAAATAAAAACAAACTTTCTTTCTTTTCCCAGTGTTGATGTGAATGCTGGGAAAGAGAAACACACTGTCTCAGCATCCAGCATGACAGGCCGATCAAATATTCTCTGCTCAGGCACAGGTGAATTATTTCATAAACTATGAGTCATGGGCTTTTATCAGGGTCTAGCATCAGTCTCAAAATTGCATCTTCCTCCCCCGGGCCTGAGAAAATAAATGTTACGGTAAATGGGAACAAGCGGCCAATTAAAGCAGCATGACGGATGACCGTGGTGCTGAGACGACAGACCGAGTTCCCTGACTACCTGCCGAGAGCTTAGAAATAGAGCATGTGTCAGAGAGACTATTGTTTCCTGAGCACGCTGGGCGGCTGCATTGATTTCAGCCCCTTATCCTGCAAAAGTTTTACTTGTGAAATATTCCTCATTGTAGCCTTAATGCACCTCAAATGAGCTCCTATTAATGACTGAGCTAAATGTCAGGAGCTCTCTAGTGTATTAAGGTCTATCGTTGATCAGTGACATTTGTGTATTAGCATTTATTAAAGGTCTCTGCTTAATGTGATCTTTAATTAACCCAATTATTATTATTTAATTTATTCACAATTGCACAATGAAATGTTCTGCATTTAGGCTTGCTGTACAAGCTATTAGTTAATTAAAGGTCAAATACATCTTCAGTAACTCTGCTTACATGGTTTTGGCAATTACTGTCATCCAGAGAATAAATAGTTTAAGAGTATGATGGATTAAATGTGTTAGATCAGTAAATCAGCCTGTTATTTGTTTATAATTCATAAAAATGAAGAACGCACAGAAGAATCAGACTTCAGTGGTTCAGTCTCATCAGTCAAATCTACTGTACGAGCTATTAGTTAATTAAAGGTCAAATACATCTTCAGTAACTCTGCTTACATGGTTCTGGCAATTACTGTCATCCAGAGATAAATAGCTTAAGAGTATGATGGATTAAATGTGTTAGATCAGTAAATCAGCCTGTTATTTGTTTATAATTCATAAAAATGAAGAACGCACAGAAGAATCAGACTTCAGTGGTTCAGTCTCATCAGTCAAATCTATTTCAGTTCAAGATAAAGCCAATGATACAAAAAAATGGGAATGGTTTTTACAACTTCAGGCCAAAGACCTTGTAAAACCTTTTTTTTTCCCTTTTCTGGGGAGTCTATTTGCTTTCAGGTCATCTATATAGAGTACTGTAGCGATGACATATTTTTGTAGGCCAACCCGAAAGTTATCATCACCCTGGTTTCCACAAAAAAAATCCCAGTAGTATTTTTTCCATTGGCTGTTGGAGTATTGCTGAAAATATGTGACCAACCCGCAGGGTTTAATTTGGATTTGTCTGTGCATGTTTTTTTTACTCTCATAGATTGTGTTACCATTGCCATGCAATATACGACTGATAGACTGCAACGGCTGGAGTTAAAAATCTCCTTTTGTGTTCTACTGAAGAAACAAAGTCACCTACATCTTGGATGCCCTGGGGGGTAAGCAGATAAACATCAAATTTTCATTTTTGGGTGAACTATCCCTTTAAAACCCACTCAAACAACACACTGACTTCAGGACGATACAACTGTAAGTGCTAAAATGCTAACTCATTTCCATGTTTTGGCCTACAAAACGGCATCATCCCTTGCTAGGCTAGCTAACTGTCTTTTAGCTGTGTGCATTTGAAATGTGCACACTATGTAGTGCCGCTACTAGGATTGTGGGCGTTAGGATGTATGAGTTAAATACATGCATATTGTATAATAAATTTATATTATTTTAAATAAAATGTTTTGTATTCATTCATTGTAAATAAATACATTGCATCATCACAGAATAGAAATCAAAGACTCACTGCATTAGGTATTGAAATAGGTATAAACAAATTAAATAATAACATTTATAATCACAATATTTCATAAAATGTTTAATAATATTTAATCTGTTTTAATTGTTTATTTACTGTATTAGTCCTCTGTTGTTTATCACACAATTAACATGACAGCTCGTCATCGCTGCCTAAATGTGGCTTGTACTCAGGCTTCGGATCTGCGTATTTCTTGCGCAGCTCTCCGGTGTTTTTATTTCCTGCGCTTCGAACTGGTAGATGCGCGCTTCTTACGCAGTGTTGTTGCACTTGAAACACGCCTGCTGTAGTTTGAACCCGACACGCAGCAGCCAATCAGAGCGTAGGTTTTTGTCTCGCGGAGGGCCGCTGCATGTTCACTCATCATGGTGAGTCCAAAAAACAGACTTTTTATTAACATAAACACCAAACTGGCATATTCTAGCATTTACAAATGACACATATAAACAATGAACGGTTTATACGCTTGGGTTAAAGACTTGTAGTGAAGTAATGGGTATATTATAGACAAAATAAATGTTGGTTAGCATGTAGGCTAATGTGGATGAGTGACTGATGCTAAAGCTAAAGCTAACGAGTGTTTGAATGAGAGTTTGGATTTATTATGGATATTTTTAATGCACGTGTTACAAATCTGACTGTGTGAAACATTTATGTTTGTAAGAAGTTTGTTTATGATCATCCGTTTCCTTAAACAGGATGCACTGATGTTGATGAGACTGTATAAGACTAAAGGATATAAAGTCCATCACAATGACTTGTATGATAAACTGAGTTTTTATTGATAATCGGAGACTGATAATTGATCTATCCCCGATGAAAGTGAGAGGGAACTTTTGATTCGTCAAACTCTGATGATAGTTGATTGAGTTCTCAGTTGCTTGGTTTGTTAAGGGCAAGACGATTATAAATCACTGTTTGCTATACATATGAAGTCTGTCTATTAATAGCCTTGAAGTTATGCTAGTTGGTATGAGTGAAATATTTAGGAAACATCTGACACTGATAGTTCTGCTCGTATAAGCTTGGATGTGATGTATGGCTCTGTCAGATTACATCAGGCTTGTGAAAACCTCATCACACTTTAAATCAGTGATGTACAGCATCTTTATCAGAGCTGTAGTGGTTACTGTAATGGACTCTTTTGTTCATAACAGTCTTCGACTGATGCTAATAGTGGCCCCAGTCAAGCACCACCTTTTCCTGGTGTACCACCTGCAGGAATCCCCCCGCTCTTTGTAAGTTTGTGTTGGAAAGTCTTTGCTGTAATGCCATCTCTCTCTCTCTTTGCGAATGCTTGGTAGTGTTCACCTTCATTCATGCCTTGAATTTATTTTTGTTTTCAAAGATGGGGCCACCAGGAATCCCGCCTCACTTCCCTCCAATGGGAATGCCACCCATGGGCCAGAGGCCGCCCAGCATGGCCCCCATGCCCCCGGGAATAATGCCTCCCATGATCCCCCCGATGGGAGCTCCACCCATAGGACAGGTAAGAGCTAATAGCAAACACTGCTTATGGCAGTCAGATTTCGCTTTGAAAGGATGCAGTGTTTTTAAATCAGGTTTTTACATGGTAGCTTACGGACACGGTCATTCACACATGCAAAGTAGTCTACCGGCATGAACAGTAACACAGCGCGGCTGACGTTGTATGTCACATGACAGTGCCATCGTGGTGGATTTACTACGTATGGATGGACGTCATATTAACGGTCATAAAGTAAGTTCTTCATCAACTGTAGTATACTCTCCGAGAGTATGCAAATTTGGACACAAGGATTGTTACATGAACAATCTGTAATTTTAAGTGTGTATAGGATAGTAATGATTCTTCATTTGTTGTGAGTCTCAGAGTATGCAAATTTGGACAAAGATTGTTACATGAGATTGTTGTGAGTCAGATTTTGGCTAATAATTTGACGTTCAGTGGGTGCTGATTTAAATAATGATTGAGTTGTTATTACAGTGATCCAGAATTAGAGCGATTTGCCAATTGGTTCACTAGTGGTTGTGCTACAAATAATCGTTATCTGAAATTTTGAAGAACTAGATTGTACATTTTACGGCAGAGAATATTTAAAGAACTAAAATCTGACACGTGTGAATGTGAGGAAAGTAATGTGTTTTATTGTTAATTCAGTAATTATTGGAAAAATCAAAGTTTAAGTCGTCTCATTCGTAACAAACTTCATTACTTTTCCCACTCCAGGAAAAATAGTGCGTATGCATGGTCTAGAATGTCCGCACGGCGCGCATATTTCCGCCAAGTTTTTTTTTGATAAATGATCCCGATATGTGTGTGGAAAATTGCGTACGCATACTTCTATGCCCATTTTGTGCGTACGCAACGTTTATAAATGAGACCCCTGCTCTTCTGATAAAATTCACTGCTGGTGTCAAAAATGAATCATTCTGATTCATTAAGAGTAGGAAAATCCACACCACAGCTATAACAATATCGACAATGTGGGACGATACTGTTGGAATTACTTTCTGAGCGGTTTGGTTTCAGCAGATGAACAATGAAGACACTGACAGCCAATCAAAATCCACTTTAAAAAGCTTGAGCATTTAAAGCGGCTGATGATGTAACTGCAGTGTGCATTTATAAAAACACAGAATGTTATCATCCATTGGTGTGGACGTTAATACAGTTATAACAGCCCTCTACGGACACCTTGGCGTACAAAGAAACGTGCAGCATTTTGTCCAAGCAATAATAAAAGGACACATTTAATTTATAATGTCTTAAGTGTCATTTTGTTAAAAAAAAATAATCATGAATCGAATCGTGAAATCAAAATCGTGAATCGAATCGTGACTTGAGTGAATCGTTACATCCCTATAAGCTACTTATCATTCTTTGTGTGAATGGACCTTAAGACTCCATCACCATTAGTATTTATAGTTCTTGTGTGAATCCCACAAATAAATGTGCTTGTTATATTTATAGACAAGATTTATTGGGTTACAAATGATTCAGAACATTTCTTGGAATTTCATGCAATTCACCCTATTATGAAAATGAGAGAAATGCAAAAATTTGAACATGAATATAGTCATGTAAAATTATTGATATGATTGCTATAGTGTTGTCTTATTGGACCTGATGCTCCGTGTGTGTGTGTGAATGGCGTGTTAGTGGATGTTTTTGGCTGTGAGTGAGGGTCAGACTGTAATGAGGGACTGTAGACTACAGAGCATAAGATGTGCTTTACACCCCTCAGCTCACACCTTGATCTCCCCCTGTGCAGCGTAGGAGGGAAATTAGCAGTTCACATGAATTTTTCATGAAACTCTTTTCTTAGATGCCAGCCATGATGCCACCAATGATGCCTGGAATGATGATGCCCCCCCGTATGCCAGCTGCATCAATCCAGCCTACAGGACCGGTAAACTAGCCTGTATATCACACTACTCCACCAGCGCCAGTTAAATATAGACCCTCACATGCTGTCAGCAGTGTCAGAATAACCCCAATGAACACTACAAAGTGGGAAAATGTCCCAATTTAGAATCAACACCATTTTTTATAGCACTTACCCATGTGACATGAGTGATAGTAGCGGACGAGATCAGCTTGCTCTACTAATTTATTTCAGTGTACGATGCTGTACGTCTCCTTCCCAGCATTGCTACTATTCTGTTTAAAGGGGTCATATGATGTTGCTAAAAAGAACATTATTTTGTGCATTTGGTGTAATGAAATGTTTATGCCCCGCCTTTCTGAAACGCGTCGGTTTTTACAAAGCTCATCGGTCTGAAAAGCGAGGGTGTGCTGTGATTGGCCAGCTATCCAGTGCGTTGTGATTGGCCGAATACCTCAAGCGTGTGACGGAAGATTACGCCCCTTGCAGGGCTCGACGCTTACTTTTCTTTTTAGGAGCACTTGTGTTCCTAACTTTAAAAATTCAGGAGCACGTTCAAAATTTTAGGAGCACCTTCTAATCAATAATCCAAAATGTTATCAAAAAGTAGCCTTCCCATTACGAGGTAATATTTGACTCCTCTAACTTTATTAAAAGTATGTCATCTTTTGTCAAATTCTTAAAAAAATTATATTTTATAAGCTTTTTAAAAATTGTAATTAAAACGACAGAATAAGAGTAGAATAAGAAACATAAGTTAAAAATCAAACGAAATCAGTATTAACAAAATTAATTTGTAGAGGTGGCACAGAAGAACACAAAAGTGGCTTGGTGTACTTTCAGACATTTAATGAGGCTCAGAAGTGGAAGATCTGGTCAGTCGCACTGGTGCTCCTAAATATTTTTTCATAGTCGCACGCAGTAGTTTTCAGTCGCAAATGCGACTGAAATGGTCGCACTGTCGAGCCCTGCCTTGCCATATTGTGATGCCTTGTCCCGGCCGGAGCGAGACAAACACATTAAAACCCATTATAAACGAGGCATTTGTTGCATCCAGTGGGGCTAGAGTGAGCGGAGGCCGGCTTGAGTGAGCGGATATCGTCCTCTTTTGGAAGACCAAACAAAGTAGTTTCGCTTTCACAAGGAAACATATAGCGTCTTTACGACATGGTGGTGGCGGCGGCAACAACAATACTACAGCGAGAATAAAAGTTACACCTTCTTTCTTTGCGTGAACATTTGGGCGGCGTTATGCAAATCTTCCCACATAGCGATGTAGATATGTGGGGGCGTGTTAGAACGAGCCGTTTTAGGTAGGCGTGGCTGACTCTTAACTTTTATAAAGAATATCTCTTTGGATTTGAGACTTTAGTCTTTGCAACTTTACAGATCTTCTTTATGCACCAAGAGCTTGTAACACTCCAAAGAGAAAGGACAAATTGAAATCGCATCATATGTCCCCTTTAAGTTAGACTTTAATAAAAGCATCACATCATGGACAACAGGATTTTTCTTGCTTTTTTAGTCCACCCAGACCATTTGAAACTAAACTATAAAAACAGCATTCAGAAATCATCATGATATCACAATCATGAGCTCAATCATCCACATTTTCAGTTTTCAGCAGCCTCTCAGAGAGGGTGGAAAATGGTGATGAAAAACAACAATGTAAATAAAGGGATCACCAGGAAGCAAACATACTGTAACCTTCAGAAACACCCCCCCACACACACACACACCAAAATAATATCTTACTGACCCCAAACTTTTGAACGGTATGATGCATTTAATTTCAGACTCAATGAAATTCAGTTTTGCAAAGAGGCTTTTACTAATTGATGGGGCAGTTAAAAACTATGTTGAGCTATATTAAGCCAAAAAATACAAACATTATCAAAATTACTAACATTACAATATTTAATGTTAAATTGTATGATATGACCCACTTAATGTCTGCATTTTTAATGTATTTCTAAAAGGAAGGCAGTACCTACACATTAGCTGTGAGCAATTCTTAATGTGATGGTGTATAATGTACATGGAGAGAAATGTGTGGAAAGTGGAGTCATATCTGACCAATAACATGAAACAGGCCAGTTCAATTAGAGTGGCTTAATTCATTTGTGTTTCAAAGGACAACAGGATGAAAGGACACAGTTTCCATTCAGTGTGTTTATATAAGAACAAACAAACCATACGTGTGCAGTTCTTTATTTTGAACACACCTCCTCAGTGGTGATTAAGATCTGCTTTCATTTAATCAGCTATATTAAGCATCAAACAGCCTTTTTGCTGGTTAACCGTATTAAATAGTGATAGCATCAGTAATAATTAGCGCCAGGCTTTGAGCTGTAGATGAAGACATCTGATCAGATGCCGAAACCAGCTGACACTCCAGGAGCTGTCAGTCAGGATGTCATTTCCCTTTCCTGTAATTTGAGGTAAGGAGGCTGCTAATGAAGTTAGCTCTGATAGATCTGCTCATGGACTAATTTAATTCCAACAATTATTGACAGGGCTTTCTTGGATGATGTGAAGTTTCAAGTCCTTTCAAAGATATCACATATAAATGAGCTTATTCCATTGAATGGTTTACTTTTAGTAATGAAACCCTCTTTTTCTTTGTCCTTTTCAGCCTGGTGTGAGTCCAGTGGAGTCTGCAGGTGAGAGATTAAATAGTTGTGGGTAAACGTCATATTGTTGATTAATATTTCTAAATGTAATCAGTGGTTTTGTTCTATTTCAGCACCGGCTGCTCCTGGAACAACCGTAAGAGCAAACATCATATTATTGTTAATATTGTTTAGTTAGGATTGTAGTTTAAATTACTTTCCTGTCTTGAAGACAGAATTCATTTTTTTCATGGATTTGTTTTCCTCCTAGAGCACCACATCAACTGAGTCTTCGCCTGATGAACAGTCGAAAAAGGCAAGACACAACAGTTATTATCGGTCATAAAACACTATATATGCCTGAAATTACAGTACAGCTTAAAAAAGTATCTGTGTGTGTGTGTGTGTGTGTGTATATACACACACACATATTGTATCAGTTGTTCTAAACCTGTATGAATTTCTTTCTTGTGTTGAACACAAAAGAAGATATTTTGAAGAATGTTTGTAACCATACAGTTTTGAGTCCCCATGGACTTGCATAGTATTTTTTTGTTTCATATTATGGAAGTCAATGGCTACCAGCAACTGTTTGGTTACAAAAAGTCTTCAAAATATCTACTTTTGTGTTCAACAGAAGCAGCAAACTCATACAGGTTTGGAGCAACTTGCGGGTGAGTTTTGATTTTTGTGTGAACTATCCTTTTAAATGAGGTTCAGAAGCAGAATTGGTAATTAAATTCTTTACAATTCCCATCCCTACGGAAGAGGGAACAATAAGAATTCAACTATGAATGCTATGGATGTAATTAGCCGGTGTGTACTGGTTTTATACAACTTAACTAGCGACTGCAGGATGTGGCCGATGAAATGACTAGTGATGACTAGCCACTAATGATGTACTGAGCGAATTGTTCATGATGTCTCCTGCAGAAGTCGGTATGGACCGAGCACAAATCCCTGGATGGAAAAACATATTACTACAACACCGATACCAAACAATCCACCTGGGAGAAACCAGATGATCTCAAATCACCTGCAGAGGTAATAAAAGGTCAACACGCCCTTCTTGCTTGCACAGTCATATTTCATCTGCCAGTTACAGTTCATTCAGGAGGTCATGACCTTATTCTGCATTTGAGAGTCTAATGCCCCGTAATTAATATAGTAATACTATTATTACTAGTTTGTTTGTTTATGTTAGACAAGTAAAGCGCACTGTATGCATTTATTAGTTTATACCAAACAAATTGCTGAACCAAACGAATCATTTTTTTTGTATTGTCTACATTTTATTAAAATTTTTTAAGTAAAATAAATTTATGGGAAAATGTATATTAAGCTAGGTTGAAATATAAAACTTAATTCAAAAATATGAGATATCCTTTTGTTTCTATTCAAAGGTTTCTTTTCATTTTCTCATTTGTTGTGTCATAACTGTGTATTTTGAAACAGAATTAAAGAAGTTTGTGTTTTGCAGCAAATGTTGTCCAGATGCCCGTGGAAAGAGTACAAGTCAGACACCGGCAAGCCCTATTACTACAACTCACAGACCAAAGAGTCTCGCTGGACTAAACCCAAAGAACTGGAGGACCTGGAGGGTCAGTATGCAGAATAAATACACATCCAGAAACCTCACATGAAGAAATGGTTTAACTTTTCTCTCTCTTTTTTTTTTCCTTTCTTCAGCGATGATAAAGGCGGAGGAAAACGGGTGAGCATCAACTTTATTTACTAAGACCATAAAGGGTTAGTTCACCCAAAAATACAAATGTCATTTACTTACCCTCAAGTCATTCCAAACCTTTATGTCTCTTTTGTTCATCTTCAAAACACAAATTAATCTACATCAATTGAGCGATTAAATTATAAACATTTAATTTAGACCCTTTTTTATTTTTACATATTAACATTGATCAACCCACATACGTAGAGCTCATCAAATGTGGTAAATGGAAGCTCAAACATGCTTGCTTTGACAGGGTTAATAATTCATGACAGAATAAACATTTTTGGGTGAACTATCCTTTTAATGTACCGTTAGATTTACAGAAAGCAGTTTTAGGTTTCAAAACGCTTTACTGTTAGTGGAAAACTGTCCATTGTTGCCAAAGGTTGTGGAGGTTCACCACTACTTCTGGCATCATTTTACACAAATCAATGGCTTAATAGTAAAGTGAAACATTAATACTATTTATTTTTTCCCAGGCTCAGAGTAGTCTTCGGTGTTACTGAAATTTAGAATTTTTTAAAACTCCATAAAAAATATAATTTCCATACAATTATTATTATTTTTTTTTAGAAATGCAAAGATTATGCAATGATAATAATTTTTAAATCTGTGTTTGTGTCTGGTAAAGGACGGTTGACGTTGTGGCTCCTGGCACCACCCCTGCTCTTACATCTCAAAGCGAGTCCTCTGTTACCGTGGCAGCAGTTGCTGAGACAGAGGCTACCATGGCGACAGTCGCCACAGAGGAACAGCCGTCTCACGTGCCTGCACCGGTTGCTGAGGTCAGCAGTGATGTCACCGTTAACTCCACTGAGGAAACGCCGAGCATAGAGACACAACCCAGGTAATGAACCCTCAACACATATGCTACACGACTTTCAAAAACTGAACAGATCTTAAAATAATAGGCATCATACACTCAAATTTGACACTCTGTAATAGTCACAGATGGAAAAACTGGCCATCGTACACTAAACGACTGAGGATCATACACTAGCAGACTTTAAATTCATTCCAAAACAAACTCAAGCTGAAATGTTGCTAGGAGACGTCTGAAATATCAGACATGTTTGATATCCTCCGACTGGATCATAGTCTGTGACCATCATGCACTACGCGATTTTCTATGATACGTGTTATTTATTTATTTGCAGTAATGATGTTTCTAAGGAGGAGAGACCTGAGCTGGTGAAGAAAGTTTACAAGCCTTGGATTCAGCCTCCCCTTAATTAGCGTAAGACAATTATACATGCTTGGCTTAACCATATCCCCTGGAACATGAGTGCAAGGGATTTTTTTTTTTACTACTCCATTTTCCTTCACATGTGCTGTGAAAATTATTAAAATTCATTTAGTGGAAAACGAGAGCGGGAGAAAAAAAAATATGATAATAGATGTTAATAAAAGCAAACAAGGAAATGCAATTAGACCGTCCCTGATTGATAGACGTTTGTGAAAAGCAGAAGGGGGGCAAGTAGACACTTCTGCTTTCAGACGAGCTCCTTTAATGGCTTCTCTCAACAAGGCCGTCCTGACACTCTCTGAAGCAACTTCTCTGTATAATTATTTTTGAGGGCTGTTTTTAGAGCGAAGAGTTACGCCAGTTTTGATTTCGGACTTTGGCTAATGAATGCAACCGGAGCTCGCGTTTGTGTTCTTGTTCTGTTGAAGTGAACATGGCACATGGTGCGAGGGGAATGGGGGGTTACCCATGGCTATTCTCTCCCTCTCTCTCTCTGCCTCTCTCTCTCTCTCTCTCTCTCTCACTCACTCTCTCTCTCTCTCCCCCTGTAGTGAAGAGGGAGGTGTTGATATTCCGTCTGGGTCTTTCTAAATTTAGTGTGTTTTAATTTGGCGCACAAAGTGCTCCTGAGAGAGGGCTGTTTAATTGCTGTGAGTGTGATTAGACTGGAGTGAAACAGAAGACGGTGAAATCGCACGCTTCACAGACCCCTGACAGCCTTTCAGAAATACACGCTCAGAATGGATGAAGAACTTTCTGTTTTGTGACGTCAACATATGGAGATCTACTTCTCCGAACCTTTTTATTACTGTTCTGCTGTTTTTCTGCCCCTCTCAGTGGACGCCCATTTATGCCTCTCGACAATGACATGAGAAATTAAATAATCGATTCGGTCAAATTAAAATCGCTCAGTATATTTCAACTCATGAAAAATGTCTTGATTGCTAATTAGGTTCTTTAGCAGATCTAAATGAAGTTGTGCTGCCTTCCTCCTGGGAAGTTTGCAGTAATGCACTATTACTATGTTTTGATTCCCCCCCCCCCCAACATGCATTATTGAGTCACAAGAAAAGTACATTTGCATCTCTCTCCCTCTATTTGACTATAGGGCGTTTCCTCCAATGCATCATGGGAGCAGGCAATGAAGCTGATAATTAATGACCCTCGTTACAGGTATCCAAATACTGCACACAGCATTAATGGAATTTAATAGCATTTACATCCTGTGCACAGTTAAATGTGTCCCTGCTGTTCTTCACTGAACCGCTCACATCTCTTTCTCTCTGTGTGTGTGTGTGTGTGTATGTGTGCAGTGCTCTGCCCAAGCTAAGTGAAAAGAAACAGGCGTTCAATGCTTATAAAGTCCAGACAGAGAAAGAGGAAAAGGAAGAAGCCCGAATCAAATACAAGGAGTCTAAAGAGACTTTCCAGCGCTTCCTGGAGAACCATGAGAAGATGACCTCAACCACACGATACAAGTGAGATTTAAAACTGTTTGGATGACAACTTTAATCAATGCCTGTTTAAAAATAACAAAAATCACAATGCAGACCACATACTTTGGGTTGGAGATTTGAACATCCTAGCAACTGTATAACAACACACTAAAATATACTCAGAACACCTTAGCAACTGCATAGCAGTGCCCTGGCAATCACCCCCACATCACTCCAGCATTATAGTGGAGTTTTGCATGCACCAGCACCACTCATTTTTAATCCGGTATTACTATAAACAAGGTTAATGTTTTTTCAGCTCTCTTTGGCTGTCATTGATTCAGAGCAGTTGAACTTTACTCCCCCACTTACTTAGATGATTAAAATCATATCAGCATTGTCATGGTGACATGTTGGCAGGTTTAATGATGCTATTGG
Source organism: Sinocyclocheilus rhinocerous (assembly GCF_001515625.1). Classification (NCBI taxonomy): domain Eukaryota; kingdom Metazoa; phylum Chordata; class Actinopteri; order Cypriniformes; family Cyprinidae; genus Sinocyclocheilus; species Sinocyclocheilus rhinocerous. The sequence continues at coordinate 1,031,524 of NW_015634028.1, read as the reverse complement.
TGTAAATCTCACCTGTAATCAGGCTTTAAATAGCGGTGTTGTTTTTCATGAGTTCCTGTCTGCACTGTGTCATAAGGTCTCAGAGATACTCTGTTATTAATTAGTAGTTTTATATGGCGTTAATATCCTGTAATATCACTGCCCCTACTAGTAGTAGACTAACTTATGAACTGCAGCAATGTTCGTAGTCTCTCACATGAGGGAAATCGTGCTTTATGAAACGTTATGGAAAAGGTTGTTCTTTAAGCAGTGCTTGTTTGTAAGTTTCTCTTGTCTTGTACAGGAAAGCGGAGCAGATGTTTGGCGATCAGGAGGTGTGGTCATGTGTTCCCGAGAGAGACAGGCAGGAGATCTATGAAGATGTGCTGTTTTATTTAGCAAAGAAAGAGAAGGTTTGATTGGCTGATTTTGTTCATCACTGCACTCTCATATATATATATATATATATATATATATATATATACCGTATTGACCAGAATATAAGACGATGTTTTTTTCTTGGAAATGCATCTGAAAAAACGCGGTCGTCTTATATTCAGGGTCTAGACTTTGACATGTCAATAATACACCCACAACAATAGGTGGCGCCAAATACGCATAAAACGAGTGTGCCATGAAATACGTAATGTAATGCGTGTTGTAAAGATCGCGAGTAAAAACAAAAGAAGCAGAAAACCTTACAGCTGCATGAGGGTCACGTTAGCCTGATGGCACCAAACTCCCTTTGTGATTTTAAAACACAAGACAGTACTCAGATTTGAAGACTACAGTAAGATTTAACTTCGACTGTTAATAAGATTTTGGTAGGCTACTATTAGATGGATAGCCTAAATGTCGTAATTCAGATGGGCTACCTGTTTTTTTTAATTTTTTTTTATGGTACATCAAAAGAATCTGTGTTAGTGAGCACTTCTCCTTTGCCGAGATAATCCATCCACCTCACAGGTGTGGCATGTCAAGATGCTGATTAGACAGCATGATTATTGCACAGGTGTGCCTTAGGCTGGCCACAATAAAAGGCCACTCTAAAATGTCTTAGATCTTTGAGTTCAGCTCATGAAAAATGGGGGCAAAAACAAAAGTGTTGCGTTTATAATTTTGTTCAGTGTATATAGTTACACTAATAATCTAATAACCTGCTAATTAGTTTTTTTTAAATTTAACAATTTAAATGCTGATGTCACTTTCATTTGGATGCATTTTAATATGCAAACTTCAATTAGCAAGCAATAAACCAGATGTGGCTGTGCATTACAGTGATTAAGGGATGTTGTTAGGTGTGATGCATCATAAAATCACTAACACACAGTGGCTAATTATAATAATAAAACTTTAGCAAGCGCAATACACATTATTTCCATTTATTAGTAGACAAATCAGTAAATAATTATTCCAAGTAATATAACTCATTAGTTAAACAGTAGGCTGTTTACATTTGCCAACCACTAATACAAAAAACTATATTTTTTGTTACATTTAATTTAAAATTCACTTGGTTTGTGGTCACTGGTCTGCATATATAAGAGTATCTCTCTGGACAGTCCATAATGCCTTTATATTTATTTTTCTTTTTTTTAAATAAATAAAAATATATACATATTGTTCTGGCCTTGTCCTGTCATGATTGTGGCTCAATGCTTCGTTTCAGGAACAAGCCAAGCAGCTGCGGAAGAGGAACTGGGAAGCTCTGAAGAACATTTTGGACAATATGGCCAATGTGACGTACAGAACTACGTGGTCTGAGGCACAGCAGTACCTACTGGATAACCCCACCTTTGCTGAAGATGAGGAGCTACAGAGTATGAACACACACACACACACACACACTCACACACTCACACGCACACACACACTGTACTGCCACCTCCACACGATGATGCTTTTAACCTGCATAATGAGAGTGAGTGTGTTTGATATAGAGGAAGCTTTTATCTTCCTTTGTGTCTGTGTGTGTGTTAGACATGGACAAAGAAGATGCTCTGATCTGTTTCGAGGAACACATCCGTGCTCTTGAGAAAGAGGAGGAGGAAGAGAAACAGAAAACTCTGCTGCGAGAGAGACGCAGACAGCGCAAGAACAGAGAGTCTTTCCAGGTGACACACACGTGTGACTCTGTCCTGGTTTGTCCCCTGCATCACGTCCAGCTTTCTAATAGGGCTGCACGATATATCGTTTCAGCATCGATATCGCGATGTGCGCATCCACGATAGTCACATCGCAGGATGTGCGATGTTTAATATACTGATTGTTATATTTATACTGATCGTTTTCTTTGCTCACACACAGACACCGTGTCTACACCGGACGCGACAGCAGTACAGAGATACCCATTTTTAAATACATTTAGTAGCAGAGCTACTGCAAGCGATTTTCAATCCATTTATCCTTTGTTGAAACTTCGTCGTCGAGGAGAGCGCAGGTCACGGTTGCTTAGCAATGGCAGACACCACGAAAGCGCAAGCTCCCGAGCGCTTTGGAAAGAAGGAGAAAGCGGCGTGACTGGTGTTTTCCACACGTTTTAGGCGCGACATGTGAACGGACCCAAAGTCTGTCTACACTGGACGCGACAAAGAGCTTAAACTTTGTGTCAGTACGTCATAAATAGGAGGCATCGGTATACTGTCGGGGATTTGTCGTGCCGCGCCGCATCCAGTGTAGTCAGTCAAACAGCAACACTGATTATAATGGGTTCTATTGTATTTTGTCACGTTGCGCCATGCTGCTCGCATCTGGTGTAGACACGGTGAGAGCCACGCAGATGCACGTGAACCCTGAATTCAGTTCACTTCCGCTACTATTTGTGCCTGAAATGACACATACGCGCGAAAATATGTCAAAATGCATGTCTCTGCAAGTATCCTTGTAAAAACAGTTGCTTATGGCTTAGGTGAAGTTAAACAATTGAGAATGAAAGAAGATAACAATATATTCACTGCAGTTTAATGTCTATGTTGCTTTCTGTGTCATGTTAATCAAACAACAAAACAGAGAAAAATCACTTTTGTAGCTTTAACACAGATTTAATTTATACAGTGAAGACTATGCAGTGCTATTTTACATTTGATTATTCAATTTCTGTACCTGAATACTGTTTGACTTGCTTTAAAAATACAAAGCACTGTTTATTTCATTTGTATCTTTTTGTTCTATTATATTGCTTGTAATTTGTTTATTCCTATGCTGATTTACTCACCTACAAAATCACCCCAATCATTGATTTTTTTTTTTTTTTTTTTCCCAAATACAGCTATTCAAGTCATCTGGTTATTTTTTTTTTTTCAAATTACAATATATATAGCAGAAAAACAAATTATCACAATGTGAGTTTTTTTTCCAATATCGTGCAGCCCTACTTTCCAATATGAAAAGCTCTCACCTTGATTAACTGGAACTTGATGCTGGAATATCAGCTGATGTCTGTGATGACACATGATCTGTTTGAAAGAGTTAAGCGAACTGCGGATCATTGTGCAGTAAGAAAGCCTGAATGCTAAAGCATCATTAAAAAAATACATAAAGCATCATTGGCATGTTTAATGCAATTTATTGATAAGTATTTTTATTGTTAAATGGCAATGTATCAATAATATGGCTTTAAACTGCGTACAACAACAACAGCTGATGCTGAATTGTGTCAGCTACACATTTGAAAGGAAAATTTACAATTGAAATCTCCCATGTTACTATCTACTGACACCACTGCAGACTGGTTTGGATCAAATTTCAAATATTAAAGTGCTTGTATGCAATTTTGAAACACTAAAATTCTTACCAAATCAAATTATGCTATGATTTTTATAACCAGTGGCTTGCTAAAAACATAATCAATATTAATGCTGCTAAAGCAGACTGACTGAGGAGTAAAGGACAAGAGCGTTGACATGTTTGTGAAGCGTTGTGTGTGTGTTTTTCAGAAATTCCTGGATGAGCTTCACGATCACGGGCAGCTGCACTCCATGTCTGCCTGGATGGAGATGTACCCGACCGTCAGCGCTGATATCCGCTTCAACAACATGCTGGGCCAGCCAGGTCTCTCTCTCTCTCTCTCTCTCTCTCTCTCTCTCTCGCACAAACACTCAGAGCGTGGCAGGCTTTGTTGCTGATGAATAATACATGCAAAAGGGTCCTGTCCTCATTTCTGACTTGGTCTCCATTTCACCGGTACAGTCTGTGAACTCCACATGACTTTGATACGTCAGCACATAAAAAAAATAGAGAATTTCTTATTTTGGGCCATCTAAAACTAAATACAAATTGAATGACAAATAAAAACCCTCTGATTAAGACTACATTACTTCTCAGAATAGTTGTTTATTGTATATCATAATTATGTAATGCTGTTAGAGATTGGTGTTTTTTTTTTAATTGAAAAAAATATATAAAAAAGTTGCTCAGTCGTGCTATGCTTTGTATGTGTTTTTAGGCTCCACCCCTCTGGACTTATTCAAGTTTTACGTGGAGGATCTGAAAGCGCGTTATCATGATGAGAAGAGAATCATTAAAGACATCCTGAAGGTGAGTGAGTCAGTGTTTGACATCAGATCAGTGCTGAAGCCCTTGATGAAATGTGTGTGTGTTCGTGCAGGATAAGGGCTTACTGGTGGAGGTCAACACAGGCTTTGAGGAGTTTGGCTCAGTGATCAGTTCAGATAAACGTGCCACCACGCTGGATGCAGGAAACATCAAACTGGCCTTCAACAGTGTAAGCAGACTGCCTTGCTGTTATTCATACTTTTATTCAAATGACATTGTTCCAAAATGTAATGAAATGCCTAGTTACATATAAAGGCAACAAATTATGCTTATGAAGGCTGTACTAAGCTAGTCCCACATGTACAAGAGAAGGGAGTGGTAATAATAAAGCTGAATTTTCAGCATCATTACTCCAGTCTTCAGTGTCACATGATCCTTCAGAATCATTCTAATATGCTGATTTGCTGCTCAAAAAACATCTCTGATTATTATCATCATATGTTGAAAACAGTTGTGCTGCTTATTAGGGCTGTGCAATATATCGAAATATCGCAAATGTACATATCGCTACTGCTTGCAATATTTGGGGCCATGAACAAAAGACAAAGAGAAAATCACTCACTGCTCTTACCTAAATAACTTTTGTAGCTTAAATAATAATCAGTGCATATTGAATTCATAGAGTAAATACTAAGCAGTGTTGTATTTTTCCTTTTTATTATTCAGTTCCTAAACTCATGTTAAAATGATTACACTAATGTTAAAATGACATTTTTATGTAATGCGCGAGTAAAACGCATACCGTTCACTTTCAGAAGTTGTTGTAGGGGTGCTTTCTTATTAGAATCAGAATCAGAATGAGCTTTATTCACCACTTAAGTGTGCGCAAACACAAGGAATTCGTTGTGGTATAACCATATATATATGACACAAGATAGTTATAGAAGTTCACAGAACTGACTCAGCAACAGCGGAGTGAAACTGTTTCATCTGAGCATGTGGCACTTTAAGCATTATCATATGGCATATCGAATATCGCATTATTTAATGAGTTATCGCATATCGCATTTTTCTTCAATATCATTTTGAAAAGTGGGGGGGACATGTCCCCCCTGTCCCCAGTGGAAATTACGCCCCTGCATACATACATACAAATAACCATATATACTGTATATGACACAAGATAGTTATAGAAGTTCACAGAACTGACTCAGCAACAGCGGAGTAAAACTGTTTCATCTGAGCATGTGGCACTTTAAGCATTATCGTATCGCATATCGAATATCGCATTATTTTATGAGTTATCGCATATAGCATTTTTCTTCAATATCGCACAGCCCTACTGCTTATATTTTTGTGGAAATTGTGATACAATACCATTCAGAATTTTGGTTTTAGAATGACACTTTTATTCAGCAAGGGTGCATTTAATTGATCGAAAGTGATCAAAATGACCGTAAATACATTTATAACGTTACAAAAGATTTTTCAAATAAATGCAGTTCTTTTGAACTTTCTATTCATGAAAAAGTCCTGAAAAAATGCATGGTTTCCACAATGTTTTCAGTATATAACCATTAATGATAACCATTACTAACAACTGAAAGAAGAGACTTTCAAATACATTTAAAAATCTTAATTATTACAAACCTTTCCAAACAGGTAGTGTACTTGTGAAGAACTACAATATGTTAAGAGCATAAGGAAAGAAAAATATGCTTTTAAAAAGACACACAAATGTTTAGCTCATAGTCATTGTTTTTTTGGTTGGCCATATCCGTTTATGCACTATATAGTAAATTTTAAACGTCGTGTAAAACACCTAAAATTATGAAACTGAAAGTTAAAAACAAAAGAAGAGTAGAAGAATTAAAATCACTGAAATGTATAATAGACGTTCAGTTTTTAATTGTAGTGTCTGTTCTTTTACTGAACTTAATGATTTTTATTACTATAAAAAAATCAAAACGACGGTGGGGGTCGGTCCCGCGGTGGGCAAGTGACATAACCGGTGTTGCGGCTTAACACCGGTATCACCGTCAGCACCGTCTATCGCGCCAAGCCTATTGTCTAATGCACTTTGCGTGCTGTCTGTGTTGCTGCTTTTGTTGAACTGTTCAAATCAGTCGCTTATGAGGTTTTCAGTTCGGTTTGGATTCTGTCTTGCCTACGTGGACCTCAGAAATGTGTTTGATCTGTTTAGTTGCTGGAGAAGGCTGAAGCACGTGAGAGGGAGAGAGAGAAGGAGGAGGCCAGGAAGATGAAGAGGAAGGAGGCGGCGTTTAAGAGCATGCTGAAACAGGCCACACCCCCTCTAGAGCCTGAGGCCACATGGGAGGGAGTATGTCATGCTATTACAATAAAATATCAATTGTTATATAATTTGTGAACCTGGAGCACAAACCCAGTCTTAAGTCGCTGGGGTATATTTGTAGGAAAAGGGAAGGGTCCTTCGTTCACGCTCATGTTTGCTCTGAGCGTCTGCTGGAGAATCTCCTGCGGGACAGGGAGCTATAAAATTGTCTCTTTTGTTGATCGGAGTTTAGCAATTTATGCGTCCACTGGTCATGAGGGTATTTCTATCTGGTCCTTGAAAGCCCGTAAAACGCTTTTAAGCACCGTGAAAGTACTGTCCTTTTTAGCGTATCTTGAGATATAGCCAAACAGTCCAGGAAATGCTTCACCTTCACTGACCCGGCATGAGTTTTACGACTGCAGATGGCTGGGGAGACGAACCTCGAAAACCCTCCATGGAATGTGCGGGTTTGATGTGTGTCTCCATCATGTAGGTGGGTCTGTTGTGAGACATAGATCCTACAGTTTGTTGATTATTAAATGCTGCTTTTTATTTTTACAGGACAATAGTATGTATTACAATAAGATATATATTTTAATGTGATAAAATATATATTTTTAAATAATAAGTGTGGGGGGCGTGGCTTGGGGACGAGGTCGGATTTTCCTGCTTTTTTGTCTCTAGCTGATAACATGCCTGTGTACCGCTTTTAACATATGCACAGTTTGTCTTCTCACACATATTTGTTCATATCTAAACTCTTTTAAAATTAAAATTGATCTTCGAAAGTCTTTCAGCTAAAGCAGTGGGTTATTGGTAAGATTTAAAAAAAAGAGAGAGAAATTAATAATTGTATTCATCATACATTAAAGTGAGTGAAAAGTGAAGACATTTAAAATGTTACAAAAGATTAATATTTAATAAATGCTTTGATAAATTTAAGCAGTGCATTTGAAAAATGCAAATAAATGCTGTTCATTGAACTTTCTATTCAAAGAATCCTGAAAAATAAAATGCATCACCATTTCCACACAAAATATGAAGCAGCACAACTGATTTCAACATTGATAATAATCAGAAATGTTTCTTGAGCAGCAGATCAGCATTTTAGAATGATTTCTGAAAGATCTGGAGTAATGATGCAGCAAATTCTGCTTTGCATCGCAGGAATAAATTACATTTTATAATATATTAAAATAGAAAAAGTTTTTTTTTATTTCACAGTATTAATGTTTTTACTGTATTTTTGATCAAATAAATGCAGCCTTGGTGAGCAGAGATTTATTTCAAAATTGTTTGTTGATTATTAAATGCTGATTTTTATTTTTACAGGACAATGGTATGCATTACAATATAAGATATATCTTTTAATGTGATAAAATATATATTTTTAAATAATAAGTGTGGGGGGGCGTGGCTTGGGGACGAGGTCGGATTTTCCTGCTTTTTTGTCTCTAGCTGATAACATGCCTGTGTACCGCTTTTAACATATGCACAGTTTGTCTTCTCACACATATTTGTTCATATCTAAACTCTTTTAAAATTAAAATTAATCTTGGAAAGTCTTTCAGCTAAAGCAGTGGGTTATGTCTGTGATCTCTCTCTTCAGCACGAGTGTCAACATCATCATTCAAAGACTAAGAAACACGCCAAGAAATCCAAGAAACACCACAGAAAACGTTCCCGATCTCGATCAGTGAGTACTTGCTCTAGCCGTCTCATTTCATACCTGCAAACTCGCCGCCGTTGAAATAGCCATGCCTTTATATGAATGTATCGCTGGAAAGAACTGACTGTCTTCAGAAATGTTTTGAGGCCATTTTCTTCATAACTACCATTGTTCACAGACGAGCAGCGCAAAAAATCGCGCGAATATGAACGTGTGGTTAATGCTGCTCAATGTGAAAGCACGCAGGTGATGGAGATTTACCGCTGATTACAGAAGCGGCTTTACTGATAAGATGCGCGTTAAATATTGCATGCGATTTATCGTGCAGCCCTACTTTATATGAATGTATCGCTGGAAAGAACTGACTGTCTTCAGAAATGTTTTGATGCCATTTTCTTCATAACTACTGTATAATGCCTAATACAGTGCAGCACTGCTTTATGTACCGGCATAACTGCTGTATTTCTGCTTTTCCATGTGCTGCGCCTACTGTCAGCAGCTTCACAGTAATAAACTGGAGAATAAAAGAATCACTGATGCAAACTTCAATGCATATGAGACAAATCCAAATTCTGCTGTAAAGCAGCTCTAAAAAGACAATGGTGTCATTATTCAGCTGCAGGCAGTTCAGTGTTGATTCTGTTCAATAACTGTGTAAAGTTCATCAATTATGAAACATTCAATTAAGCTTTTAGCAGCTCTATAGAAGGCAACAGTGTCGTTATTCAGCTCGAGTCAGTTCAATGTTGATTCAGTTTAGATCAACAGCAATGTTTTGGGATTTGTCAGTTTGTCAAAACAAATTCAAGTTTAGTTAAAAATGGTCTTCTACAGAAAACAGTAGTTTCATCATCCATCTCAATTCAGTTTGTTCTGTTCTTATCCAAGTCAGACCAATTATATATAAAACACAATCATTTTGAATCTTAGAAAATGGTTTAAAGGTTGAAATGTGAGGTTTATTTTATAAAATGTTGTCTGTTTTTGTCTTGTGCTATTTGAATTGTAAAGTTATTTAAAATGATCGTTTTACCGTTTACGGTGTTGCCCTAGACTGATTTTGTTTTTGTAATATCAGAATTTTCTGAAAAGATTTCAACTGCTGATTACAGTAAATTTTGTAGAAGAAAACAAAACAAAAGTAGGCCTAATAATGAGTGTTATTTGTGTTGTGATCCGGTCTGGAGATTTGAGGTGTGACCCGTTCTCGCTCATCCTCCTAAACTGTGTCCTGTGTGTTTGTTCCCGGAAGGGCTCGGAGTCAGAGGATGATGAGTATCACTCGAAGAAGAAGAAACTCTCCGCATCTAAATCTCCATCCGAGCACTCGTCCTCTGGGGAGTCTGGTCAGTGTCGTTTAGGATCGATATCAGTGTCCTGCACAACACATCAATGCTGAATACATCATGAGCGTTTAACAGCAGCCTCTCAGTGACCATCATGTGATCTTGATCTTTACAGAGAGGAGTTACAAGAAATCTAAGAAACACAAGAAGAAGGGAAAGAAAAGACGACACAAATCGGTGAGTAGAGAACAACTGAACTTCTTTAATACCAGTCAATTGATGAGTCTGACTTACTAAATAACCTGCACACAGACAAACGTAAGTCTTGCTTGTGTTTAGATCTGTTTAGATTGAGGAACGTTAATTTGGTCTCTCAATCATCATTGCGTTGTATTGCATGGTGTTTTCAACCCCCACAATAAAAACTACACAGCTTTGATCATAAAACTAAGCATTTAAGTAACATTTTACTGAGACATAATTTTTAGGAGATATAGATAGAAAACTTTTAAATGCTTTTTATGCAAGTAGTCCGTTTTACTGTTACAGAGATCATTGATTTACATTACAAGCTGTCAGAATTTCAACTTGCTTTTTGGCCATATGAATATCAGCATCTTCACCAAATTATATATTTCTGCTCAGTTTGGGCCTCTGAATAAAACTGAGGTGTTTTTTCCACCTTGAGTATGAGCTCCATATTCTCCTATATCACTATATGAGCCACAAAAGCCATATGATACTCAACTAAAACACACGTCAATTATTATTTTTTTTATTTTGTCTAAAGGTTGAATAAATGTTCTTAAAAAAAAAAGAAAAGTTCATATTGCATTGTGTAGTATAACATTGCATTTAGTTGTAATCTATGGTACTTCAATATGAAAATGCACTGTTTTACTAATAGCAGCTGTTTTGTTTAGTATATTTAAAGGGATAGTTCACCCAAAAATGAAAATTTGATGTTTATCTGCTTGCTGGAGTTAAAAATCATCAAATGTGTTCTACTGAAGAAACAAAGTCACCTACATCTTGGATGCCCTGGGGGTAAGCAGATAAACATCACATTTTCATTTTTGGGTGAACTATCCCTTTAAGCATGTAATTAGGACTTAATGATTATACTAGTGTTTGAATAATGCTCATTTTATGTAGAGTTGGAACCAGAAGTGGTTGAATTCCTCTCCATTTTTAGTAATGAGGGATGTTTTATATTTGTTGAATTGGAATAATTAAATTTTGCCTTATAAAGATCTCAAATTACTTTAGTTGAATTACCTGTTAAAGAAGGGCTTTCTCCTTCATTTATTGATAAAGTGTCTGGCTGTGGGATTGAATACAGCATACTGAAAATGAGTGTTTATTAAATACCCAGAACCGTAGTCTATTCCTCAGATTATGTTCAGGTGTATGGTGCTACATGTTTACTCACATTCATTAAATAACATAGTTTTATAAAGTGTATAACTCTATATGGCTATTATAGGATAATGAGCAATATGGGTAGCTGTATAGTTGTTATTGCCAATAGTTTTAAACATTGCTGATAAGGGGGGGGGGGGGAAATGAACAGGCCTGCATAAAACACCTATTATTCAACTTCAGATTAATCTGTGAGATTGTCTGTAAAAGCCATTTTTGGAAAATGTTATCGGTATGAAAAATGTCTGCAGCATGGTTTTCAACTTAAATTTTGACAAATAAACTATAAAAACAATGCTTTCTTTTGTTGCTCCTTTCTTACATTTATCACGTTCACTTCAGTAACTTAAGATGTATGTTGCGGGAAGAAACATCATGAAACTGCCACTGAACTTTTAGTAGGCAGCTGAAAGAAAATATCAGGCTGTCAAATTGAAGTGAAGCAACTCAATTTAATAGTGCGAGTCGTTTTTTAAAAAGCTTAAAAGAAAACATCAATTTTAATTTATAAGTTAAAAGCTTTTAATTGCGTATATGTAATGCATTAAGGGTAGGCTACAATATACAAGATCCAGACGTTGCCACCCTTTTGACCTAGCGAGTTGGTAGCAGAGCCGTTGTTTTTGGTACAATTTGCGACTCTATGCAAAAATAATTTTGTGAAAAAAATTTAATTGTGCTGGTAAAAAATGGTTTGGGCGGGTGGACAAAATTTGGGCTGGTTTGGGGATAGTTTGGCAGTTTTCAAATATCTAAACCGTATAGGCCAATTTGGTTAAAAAACAAAACCCAAGTGTGCTTGTACTGCATCCAATCAGTCACCATGATGCCACTAAACTGGTGCTGATGTTGACGTCGCCTGCCGCACTTTTAGCTAATCACGAGGGATCAGCAGACAGATGTGATGATCAGAGTTTCTCTACGGCTCTGGACATGATGTTTCATGAGTGATGGGTTTTTAGCGCGATAAGGGATTCGATTTTAAACTGATAGCGATCACAATGCCAGAGTGGTATAAATATAAGTTACACGGTAAAGAGTGGGAGTGACTCGACTCTAAACGTGAATACACCTGTGGAGGGAGATGACACGAAGGCTCTTAGCTGATATCAATGTAACTGAAATCAGAGCACAGTTAAATTGAATCAAAATCGAAACTGAATATGGGACTATACGATCCTGTCCTCCATCAGAAAGCTGGTGGACTTGATTTTGACTGTGCAACGCTCTGTATTATGTTCTACAGTAGGCTACTTCACGAAAGACGAGCTGTATCTGTTTGAAGATAAAGTGCAACGGGCAAGCGCATTTTTTATTTTTTGTAATCGGATTATCGTACAGTATCAATGAATGACACAGTTTTGACTGTCATGCTGTGTGCATGAACAAGTGTGAAATACCTGCTAGTTACTTTCGATCACTTGGCACTTTTCCCCAATGTATATCGGGAAGTCATGGCCTAATGGTTAGAGAGTCGGACTCGTAATCCAAAGGTTGCGGGTTCGAGTCTTGTACCGGCAGGGATTGTAGGTGGGGGAGTGAATGTAAAGTGCTCTCTCTCACCTTCAATACCACGACTGAGGTGCCCTTGAGCAAGGCACCGAACCCCCAACTGCTCCCCGGGCGCCGCAGCATAAATGGCTGCCCACTGCTCCGGGTGTGTGTTCACTGCTGTAACAGAGCAGTGTGTTCACTGCTGTGTGTGCACTTTGGATGGGATAAATGCAGAGCACTAATTCCGAGTATGGGTCACCATACTTGGTCACATCACTTCACTTATTCTGACTGTTGAGACTGAAATGATGCATGTGTTTTTTCAGAGGGTATCGGTTAATTTCTTGATTGCCGTTTTGACATAGGCTGGTGTCTACCTGCACATTTATATTTGGTAATTCTCTTTAATGTATTTGCACAGATTTGATCTGTTTTCCTGGGAAATGTATCTTTTTTTATATTATTTTGTTATCTTTATTTTAAAAATGGTCCTTAATCGGCTTTGATTTACATGGCAATAAAATTATATCACATTATTTTGAGTTAAATTTTT
>NW_015634028.1:1000429-1015164 GCF_001515625.1 Sinocyclocheilus rhinocerous | reverse complement strand
TATTAGATGGATAGCCTAAATGTCCTAATTTTTTTTGTTTAAAATTTTTTTTTTTTTTTTTTTTTTATGGGATTGGGTGGGTTTTGGAGAGTTTTTGGACTGGAAATCAGTTTGTGATCTATTGCCCAGAATTAAACCCATTCTAGAGCAGGTTAGCTGTGTAGTTAAACCAATCCACATTCTTGAGGACTTTCAGCAGCACTAGGCTTTTTGGAGTACAAAATCCTACTTCTATTCACTCACTCAAGAACAACACAGAAGACCAGCATTGTGTAAATAGTTTAATTGGACATTGAGAAATCATCTAACTTTAAATCTGAGAACAGATCTTTTTTTGCAGTACTGTAAGCATACAATGCCTAAGATACATTGATTTTAGGGGACAAAAAAGTGACAGTTTAATCCAGTTTTTATGAGTGGAATGTACAGAGATGAGATGGACGTCTATAATGACTATAATTCTACTACTGCATCTGATTTCTGACATGTTTTAGTGTAGACGGGACGTTCTAGAGTGATGTTTCTGCATGTCTAAAAGACCTGGTTCAGGTTTTCAGTTTTATTAAATATACAAAATGCAGGAAAAAAAGAGAAAACTATAAGTTAAAATAATCAAACGTTGTAGTACAGAATGATTTTTAAACAATATTGTTTTTAAACAATATGTACAATATTAGACGATTAAAAAGTTTAAAAAATGCAACAATTTTATAGCAAAATATCTGTACAAATGCTTTTTTTTTGTGATTTTATATTTTTTGCTTTTAAATAGACTTACACATCACAAGAAATGTGAATTTTCATTTGTGCAGGTCATTATAGAACCACACAAAATTCAGTTTATATAACAGGCCTTATTTCCCATTATCTGACCTAGAACGCATGAAACAAGCCCAGTTACAGCAACTGAATTCTATAAGGAACCTGATCTTGTGTAGTGAAGAACAAATGGCACAGGGAAGAGGTTTGCTGTAGTGCTCAGCGGCCGTATACGTCACGAATGCAAGTGGCAAGTGCTTACAATTCATTAAGGAATATTCTGTGTTCAAAACAGCATCTGTTGATTACCACAGACTATATATTCAATCCTCTGTGTATAAAACACAATATTCCATTTACCTCAATGCACTTCCAATGGAAGTCTATGGGGAAAGTGTACTAGGGTTTAAAAGCAGACGTACTGCAAAGCTCATGTTTTTGTTAAAGCACTTTTTTTTTGTAATTTTAGCACAGAGATTACTGTGGACTTGTGGTTATGTTAATGTAACTCTGGTAACTTCTGGTAAAGTCATCCAGTTACATGGCCTTGACAGGAGTGTTATACTGCTGTTATAAAATATTATTGGTTTTAGGACAGACAAGAAGTAACTGCTTCTATCACAATAGTCAAGTAGACATGTATTAAGTCTTGAGGATTTAGTTTAAAAACTATTTCTGTGCAATGCCTTGCCCCATAAACTTTCATTTGAAGTGCTTTAATGTAAACAAATGTTTTTGTCGAGCTTTTGCACAGAGCTTCACCTATATTGAACATGATTGATTAGTCAATGAACTTTTGAAAATGCTTGACGACTCTGACTCCATATTTTTTTTTAAGGCTGCAGAAGAATTTTATTTCTGCACTTTGGTTTAGGTAACCCTAACCAACCCACAGTTTGAGAACCAAAACCTACATGCAGTCTCGCTTGTGCAGCATTTTAATTAAGACTTGTCAACAGTCTTTCAGAAATGCGAGGTACTGGAGTTCTGCTGCATCTGGTTTATATTTCACATTTGTCTTTGTCCCAGGTATTTAACATCAATTTTTTTTTTTTTCTAAAACACCTTTTCTTACACCTTCTCCTACTTAACTGGACTCCCGCTTCATCTGATTCAGTGGCCCAATAGTGCAACACCCCACCATGACTGTGATCGACACCTGTTTAGGGTTGGACCGACTGACTAGTCTGTTAATTTATAAAGAATTTTAAAGGGCCTGTCCCAATACCCACACTTGCAGTCTTTGCATGTGACCACTTGTGTACTTGCATGATGTATTTCCTGTATTTGGCCCAAGTATTCAAGTGGGCATGAAGACTGCAGGTCCCAAGTGTGTCCCATTGGGTAATCAGTGTGGAATGCGTGATTGCTCAATGGGACACACTTAGCACACAGTTTTATATATATATATAAAAAAATGTTTTTACAGAGCTTTATTTACACATTTTGATTTTCAGTACTTTGCACTTTAAAATAAACTTGTAAAGGTCTGTTCAGACGCCCCTATGTTACATAAGAGCTTCTGAACAGACCTTTACCAATTTAATTGTGGTGCTTTGGCATTTTTCAGACCTGGGACAGTCTTGTGCACTTACTTCCTGTTGAGTACACATGCTCTCAAGTGGCCAAGACCACAAGTGTGGGTATTGGGAACATTTCAATTTACCGGTACATTACAATTACAATTAACATTTAAATACCTCTACTATCAGACATCAAATCATCTTAAGTGAGGAATGTTCTTATTATTGTTATCTTTGGCCGCTGTGTCGCACCCTGCAGCATCTCAAACCATCAACATGGCATTTTTACAAAACTTTTTTAAATGGTTCTCAACCTGTATTCCATTCTGTTGGGCTCTATCTGTCTGTTTTTTTAACACAAGAGTGCCATTACAATTACAATTAACATTTAAATACCTCTACTATCAGACATCAAATCATCTTAAGTGAGGAATGTTCTTATTATTGTTATCTTTGGCCGCTGTGTCGCACCCTGCAGCATCTCAAACCATCAACATGGCATTTTTACAAAACTTTTTAAAATGGTTCTCAACCTGTATTCCATTCTGTTGGGCTCTATCTGTCTGTTTTTTTAACACAAGAGTGTGCCCCCTATGTGAACGCCACAATAAAAACAGGCTCTGACGAACCCTACAGGGCTTCTTTAAGACCGACCAGTAGATTCGGAGAACACACGAGTGGTCGGTTTTAATCTGTGGCGAAAGCACTGGAATGTAAGAGGCCTTTGTACAGGTTCATGATACATAAAGTGTTGGAATAGCTTTACATTCGGACACTTTCTCAAGAAAAACACTGATCTAGCCATACAATTTAAGCGCCATAAGATAAAAGACAGATCAATACACAGTTTGTCATATAAAAATTCACAGACAGAAGACATTGACTAAAACACATGTATGATTCAACACCTGATGGGACAGATGTTAAATGTAGGCACTTGGCTTTCAGACCTGCTGTCATCTTTATCAGTCCTTTATTAGCTCCTCCTCCACTCCATCCAGTCACATCCACTCTGCCCTCATCACATGACCATCTCTGCACTGTTGATTGGCCGCAAATTCTGATCATCAAAACGTCTTCGAATGCTTCTCCTGACGGCGTCAGCACGCCTGTAAGGCTGGTTTCTCAGATCTGATGCAGGAGGGACAGAATAAATTGATGTCAGTATTTGAGTTTAGATCATCTGGACATGCTGGTGGTCAACTGGGCAAAGCAGCTTGAGTTTTTACTGGATTAAGTACTTAATTGTATTTCAGCTTCTGAATTTAATGTGAATGGTAACTATGGAGTTTGCCTCTTTTTAGAAATTTGTTTTCAACAAGGTTGTTGGGAAAACACTCACAGTGGCCCCAAAATGTATTTGAACTCTTTAAGTCACACAATAAAATGTCTGAATGTCACTGCATTATGTGACAAAATATCAACGCTCAAACGCTGCAGGGAATTCATCAGTTTAGTTCTACGACAATGACTTTTAATAAACGTGTGTTTTCGAGGTTTTAACATTATTCCTGTAGCTCAACAGTACAGCATGGCACTACCAATGCCAAGGCCATGGGTTCGATTCCCAGGGAAGGCAGGAACTGATAAAATGAATTCCTTAAATGCAGTCTAAGTTGTTTTAGATAAAAGTGTCAGCTAAATGTATGTAAGTCAATTCTCCTCAAGTTATCTTAGCAGAGTAACCACAGAATCGATTAACCGCGAGTGTGCTGCAAAGTTAAAGTACTACTTTTAAGAGTCCTCAAAATAAATATTGTAAAACATTCCTTGCAATACAAATTAATATAGCTATATTACACAATAAGCTATAATGCAGTGATTTGGCCGCAGGTAATCATAGCTGTACTGATACTGACTGTGGATTGCACAGCAGTTCAATAGTCAAGCAGTGAATTCTGAGTAACTTAAATTTTAGATACAATATTGACAGCTACTTTGTCAATGAAAATAGTTTAAAACTCATCAGTTGATCTGAGCATCAGTTTCTGAATATAAAATAAGAAGTTTAATTTATATAGCACTTTTCCAAAGCTCAAAGCGCTGAATGAATCTGTGTTTTTGAACAAATTGTTTTAAATGAACAATTCAATGACTCACTTATGACTGTCATATATATATATATATATATATATATATATATATTATTTCGTCAGAATGCATGGCTACTTTAAATGGCCTTTTCCCTTCGTCTCACATCAGAACATGTTGGTTCACAAATTGAGTTTGCGTAGCACGAAGCATTTGCATTCATGGACTCGTGGAAACAATAAACTGTCCAAATGTCTTTGTTTTGTCAAAGCATACTTCAGTGTCTTGTTATTTACAGTACATATATCTAGTAAAGTCAGGAAGCTCTAGATGGTGCGGTGCAGGCTGATTTTACATAGTCCTCTAACTGCAATCTGCTACCAATCACATAATTTACCACATGGAACAAGTTAATTGATCTTAACTGGTTCTGCCGCCAGTGAGATTGCTTGCTTAACATTTGAATAGTCTGGTTCAGTGTTTTTTGTAAGCTGGTCCTTGCAGTGTGGTATGATAAACCCTCCACCTCCCCCAGCTCCACCTGTCTAGATCTGCTGCGGGATTTATATATGCCTATTTATGCAGCAGCAGCAGCATATCTTACATGCTCACAGCATGTATCCATACTTGCTCTCATGAAGTCTGCCAAGACCAAATACCAAATGAGTTGTCATAATTGAACTACTGGTTTATTATTTTATATTTCTTTCAGTTAATGTATTTACATTTAATGCAATGACATTTTTAATGCACTGACATTTTTAAAGTGTTAATTCATTTTGGGGTCAGTGTTCCTACTACAAAAGCTTAACTCAATAGGTTTTAATGGCACTAATGAAGACTCAACTATCTCTAAGTGTGGGTCAGTTCAAGGTGAGACTATGCAGGCAGAGTCTCTGTGTCTCAGGTCTCGGCATCACCTAATCAAACTAATTCACAATTTTACAAATCAGTTCAACAGGGTGATGTACACGAGTACCTGGAGACTCGGCCCGTAAGGGTCAGAACTCAATAGGCCTGATGTGTGTTAAGGAGAATGAAAACAGAAAAAGATGGCTTTTGTATTCAATGTCAAAAGCAACTGATCTACGATGGATGGAGATGAATGAAAGACAAATAATAATAAAGAGAGAGATGCTTGCCAGGTCTGAGTAGCATCCACTGGGGTACTACTGGAAGAGTTCCTTACCCTCCAGTGCACATTGGGAAATTTAGTAATATTATTCTTCTTTAAGGCTGAGTGGAGAGGAAACAAAAATGGAGGTTAGATCAGAACAGAGTGGACCGGACGCAAGCCGCGGCACAGGGAGCCAAGCTGCCCAGGGCTCAAAGAGGAAAGGTCAAAGGCCACAGGCAGGCGCTGGAGGGTGTTACTGAAGCTCTGCTGATACTGCGGTAATGAACTCTATGACTCAAGCTGCTCTGCACAATGGCTCCAGCGTCCAGATACAACAAAGTGACATCTGTTTGGTCACTTCATGTTTAAACAGTGCAACCAATGACGATGTGTCAAGCCTCCCAGAAGTGCATTGTTATAGGCCAGGACGAACAGTAAGTTAAGCTCAAGCAGTCATGGTGCATGGCGAAAACTAAAAGCAATGCTACATGAGTGAATCTCACGAAAACATGTCCTCCCAGTCAAATTTCATAACAGTAATAATACAATGTATTTTACATAAAGAGGAGGAAGCCTGTATTTAGTACTTTTTTTTTTAGCTGAAATATGATCTGGACATTTCTAGGCTGTTTAAGTGAGATTTAACCCTAAATTTGGCTACAGATGTAAATCTGAATGAGAAATGTCATTCACCCCGTGCAAATGCATACACGCAGAACATGCTTATAAGAGAAAGCCATCCCAACATGCAAGTTAAACACATGTGGACACACATGGAGTCATGAGATATTAGAAATTTCCCATCAAAGCAGGATAAGATGGAGGAAGAGTGAGCAAATGCAGAAAACCAGCATAATGCGAATGATTCCAAAATTCAGTGACATTATATATTACATATACTCACGGTGACATGGACAAATGAACACATGAGCAAACTACAATGTCACAAACCATGCCCAACACGCCAGCATAACAAACATGATGTTTCTAATATGTTAAGCACTGTTTGAGTAATGGATCATTCTGCAATTTGTCTATGAGTATGTGTAAAAAAATATGCTATTATAACAAGATAAACATAACACCAGTGACAATGTCCAATTAACTTTTAGCGCATTCTGGGCTTTTACAAAACCAGAATCATCTTTTATTTTTTTATTTTTAATGGTAAAAACTTTAGCTCATTTTATAACTGCAGAGGGCGCTCTGAGTCAACCGATAGTACTGTCACATCTGTTTAAACCATCACAGCTGAAATGCACACAAGAGTCAATTCTAAACTCTGACGTGTTTGGGTTTTTGTGACATCATATTTCCTCTTATAACATTCATGTTACAATGATGACTTTATGATGACACACTCCATGCAAAAGAAAACTTTGGCGACAACATGTGCTTCCCTCCCCAAACCCCCCTTCAAGCAGGAGTTTGGTTGGAAAAGAAAGGAAAATGAACACGCCCACGACATCCCATCCATACGCCGGCCCCCATTCAAAAGGGTCGCCCCACAGGGAAATAAAACCAGGAATGTGAAGTGTGAAGGGGTGCGTGCACACACACACAGAGAGAGAATGAAAGAGAGCAGGTTTATCCAGCGACCTTTAAGAGAGAGAGAGTCTAAGCTTTAGAAGTGGAGCTCCTCGTTGAAGTAACGCGAGCTGCGTTTGGCCGTGCGCGCAGTAAAGGGGGCAGTCTTCAGCACTGCGTCCAGACGAAACACACACATACAAACAACACAGGGTTTAACTGCCAGAGCAACAAGCACAATGTTAGCACTTACTACACACAACAGCACACACTAATTATCACATGGTACTGTAACAGCTATTATATAAAGCTGAAACTATTTCAATATGGATTGCATGCACGCTTAAAATAGTAATGCAGCTGTGAAGAGAATTACACAAAAGGTACAACAAATAATTATCTAATTCTGTTCTCTTAATTACTAGACTCATTACAGAGATTGTTTTGTCATGGTTAGAATTTAAATGAAAAAATGTGGTTACACTTTATTTTAAGGTGTCCTTTTTACAGTGTAATTAGAGTAATATTAATTAACTACAGTGTAACAAGGACACCTTAAAATAAAGTGTTACCAAAAATTCTATAAAGGGGTCATATTGAATTCATATTTACATGTCATTTTTAGAAATAATATTTTTTGAAATGATCCTTTAGTCCACAGTGAAAAAAGAGAGCTATCTATCTATCTATACAAAATACATTAATATGTCAATTATGCTTATTCTTTGTTCAAAGATAAGCCTTACCCTTTAAAAAAAAAAAAAAAATCTGACTGACTGTGGGCGGCAATACAAAAAATTTGGAAGTTTGATAAAAAACCCTGGAGCTGTCAAAAAAATGCAGGATATATAAACATATCCAACTTTATCCGTATACAGTGCACTCAAGTAATTAGTATGTACTATATAGGATTTCTTAACTGCTTTGATGGCTTGTATAGTTATAAAATGTAAACTCTATTATTGCTCAGGTCTAATCTACTAAATGCAACTGTAAGGCATGAAGATATTGAGACATAAACATTGAGATATAAACACTAACATCATGATTTTCCATAAATTAGTATTGTGAAAAACACTATACAAATACAAATTTGACTTGTCAAGTGGACCTCAGGTAAAAATAAATAAATAAATACATAAAGAAAAGTATGATATGACCCCTTTAGGTCTAACAGTGAACACTAACCACACAGTGTTTAGTAGCTGTACTCCAGCTCACAGCTGTAAGCAGTAACAGCACACACACACATTCAGCCTGGAATCACACTGGTCAGTAAATTGTTATTGAGCAGTAAAGCTTTCCACCAGTCACAGAGAGCTGGTTAGTGGATCAAACTAACACGTTACAACTTATACAAATACAAATTTGACTTGTCAAGTGGACCTCAGGTAAAAATAAATAAATAAATACATAAAGAAAAGTATGATATGACCCCTTTAGGTCTAACAGTGAACACTAACCACACAGTGTTTAGTAGCTGTACTCCAGCTCACAGCTGTAAGCAGTAACAGCACACACACACATTCAGCCTGGAATCACACTGGTCAGTAAATTGTTATTGAGCAGTGAAGCTTTCCACCAGTCACAGAGAGCTGGTTAGTGGATCAAACTAACACGTTACAACTCTTTTTACATTTTAAAGCCCTCTGCATGCAGACCCCATCAGCAAAACATCGATTGTGTGTGTTACCTGTGATGATGTCCTCAATGGCTCCGTCTTTACCCTCATAGACGTGTCTGCTGTCCTTCACCTGCTTTTTCCTCAGCTCCGCAATCAACTCCTGCTGCTGCCGCTTATTCTTATGAGAGGGAGACTGAACACACACACACACACACATACACACACACACTGTGTCACAGATCCACAATTAATGCTGAATGGGCTGTCTTTAATCTACAAACATCTACAAATGTTCCTCTAACCAGATAAATAATGTTTTTAAACACAGTGACAACAGAGAGGATCGGCAAACACGCACACACGCGCTGAAAGAGGACAATAGTTATGAATTCTATAAACTAACCTAAACAGAAAACCTTCTGTATTTTTACAATTAAAAAAAATATGTACTGTATTTTTATACTGTTGCCCCCAAAATATGGTTAAGTAGGTACATGCACACACAGGGTCCAAAATTAATTTTTGCCAATAAACAAGAAAATGAATTGGCCTTAATTGTATTTTTTACTGGCCATGAAAATAAAACTGTCTTTGATTTTTCTTACAACATTTACATTGCTGAAGGGCAGACTATCATGAATTATGTTGCATTTAGGTTGTTAATAAAGTTACTTGCCAAGTGTTTTATTTCTCATTGTATATACTAAAAAGTAACCCTAAAACAAACCCTACTAAAAAGTAAACTAAAATAACAAAATGAAATAAAATACAATCAAATAAATACAATAAATAAGATTCATTAATAGTAAATGATTCATGAATAATTTTTCCAAACAATGACATTCCTGGATTTCGATGTAGTTACAGATTTAGCTCCCTTCAGAAGCTAGTTTTGTCCCCAAACTATAGTTAAGTAACCCACTTCCCCGACACACACCCACACACACACACACACGCACCCACACACACACACACACACACGCGCACGCGCACGCGCACGCGCACAAAAAACAAAAAAAAAAACATTTAGTATGTTTTTTAAGCCTTTTGAATTACAGGGACACATAAAGTGTCCTCATAAACCACCTTCATATTGTAATACCTGTGTCATACCATGTCATTATACAAATTTTTGTCCTCATAAACTACCCAAACCAGTGCACACACACACACACACACACACACTCCTTTGTACCTTCTGATCCTCTTGCTCCATCATAGCTTCTTGCTCAATCAGCTTCTCCATCATCATCTGCTCCTGTCTTTTCCTCTGTTCGTTATCCTCCTCTGCTTGCTGACAGAGAGAAAACACCCAGCAGTGAGGGATTTGGAAGTGATGTAACATGAGAGATCAATGGCGTTAGGGTTCGCATGACTGAAGAAAGTGAAGCAAGCGATGTAATGGTGTGACTGGATGAAGCGAAGCAGGTGATTGGTCGCTTTACCCTGTATGCTTTCACAAAGCGCACAAACACTGGGAAAAACACGGACGGGGGTGTTGTTTTGGAGTTCTCTCCAAAGAATTTCACCACTTCATCAAAGGCATCCTGAGAGAATGAGATAAGAGAAGACAGAGAGATAAACAACATTCAAAATCACATGAAATATAATTTCATCATTTAAAAAAAAAAAAACAATCTAAAGGTGTCATATGACACAGTTTTTATTATTTAATTATTTCCCCTTTATATGAATCAAGCAGTTTAATCCAAGTCTTCTGAAGAGACAGAATTGCTTAATATGATGAACACATTTAGGATTAATTTAGGCTTTTATTCATATCTGTGCATACACAGAGCTTTAAGAAAGTTGTGGAAGTTTTGATAAGCCATTTTGCAGCTTATTTTCAATATATGGTCCTGGGGAGGAAGTGTTGAGTTTAGAAATGTATATGATGTTTTTATGATTTTATGATAATATCAAATGATAAAGGAAAACAAGATTCCTCATGACGTGACCCCTTTAACTGAGAGTGAAACAGGTTTATTGAGCAGATGTGTGTGTGCTGTGTTAGCAGCACCTGAGCGATCTTGGCATCATCCTGAAGTTTCTTGAGTTTGTTCTCATTTTGCTGTATGAAATCTCTGAGCATTGTGTTGTGGCCGTGCATGCTGTTCTCTCTCCTGGTCAGATCCATGCCTCTCTGAAGCTCCTTCACATCTAATAAGACATTCTCCAGAGACACTGAGAGAGAATTCATTTAGTTGAGATCGGTTTGAGCAAATATGATCCACCCTGTTTATTGTAAATATAATCAAATTTGCATATGAAGTTTCATACCTGCTGCAGCTTTCTCCACATAGTTCAGCTCATTATAGAAGAGCGACACCTGCTGGTATTTTTCCTTCACTACATTTGCGATATAGTGCAGAAGAGTGACCTTGCGGTCTGTCGATTTAGTGTCTAATAACTGGAACAGGAAAACATTTGAACCCTCAACTGCATGATTGTTATTACATTGTTATTACAATATGACATATTGTTATTACATCACAAATTAAGAAAATATTTTAATGTGGCTTTTTACTTCACAAGACGAATGAAAGAATATTGCATTACATATTCCAGAGGTACTTGGTGCATCTTACTTTCATCAGCAATTTATAAATATTATTATAATATTATTGTTATTATAAAAAAAAAATGTGTTGGATTATGGATGAAGCTCAAAATCTATCATGGTGGTTTGAATGTCATATCACACTTTGCATGCTATAAATAACAAATAGTAAATGAGGGGTGTTTTTTTTCTTCTGCATTCATAATTCATAAGGATTTAACTTTAACAACCAATATTTGAGTACATTTACTACGTAAAGTGTACCAGGTCTAAGCTCTGCAGTTTGAAGCCGTACACCGCTCCTCGTTTACTGCTGTTCATGTAGTTTCCCAGAGCCAAGATGATCTGAGAGAGAAACACACGCTCGATAAAGACACGCACAGTCTGGAGAAAAATGAATCAGAGCAGAAGTGAAACACTTACTTCCAGAATCTTCTTGAGTTTTTGTGAGGACTTGATAGAGACAGATGCGGCAATAACGGCGTGAAGTTGCTGTTGAGACAAAAACAAAAGACAATAATAGAACATGTACAAAAGGTCCAAATATGATACAATTCTTCATTAAAACTAGCTACTTAAAACAATGGGTAGCACTTTACATTAGTTTACATGACAAATACTTCTACAGCATTTCTTCATCTTAGTTAATGTTAATTCAGCACTTATAAAGTATTACTAATACATAATTAAAATAAAAAGTAGTTTCTGTTCATATTATATAATGAACCTGAGTTAACCTGATCTAACAATATACAGTTGTATTTTTATTAACTAACGTTAACAAAAATGAATATGTACTGTGACAAATACATCAAAAATTGTAAAGTGGGAAACATCTAAAGTGGTATCATATGCACCAATTCAACTGTATGCAACATTATTTAATTTTTATTTATTAATTTTTTCACATATTGTAGTCTTGACTGCACTTGTCAAGCTCAGCCGTTATTACAAGAAACATCATTGCACAGTAGTAGTATTTAAGTATTTATCTTTAATTTATGAAAAATATAAGATCATCAGTAACTACAAAACAATATTTGGTGCCAAACTAGCTACATCTTGAGCTTAAATTCTTGAGCATAATATATATATATATATTTATTTATTTAATTATTTATTTATATGTTTATTCACTGTTAATTGCTAGAACAATGAAAACACTAAAACAATGAAAGTGTTTTCAAGTGCATTTAGACATTGCAAATTTTGGTCAAATTAATATACTAGTTTCACCTTAGCTTGAGTTGAACGATCAGCATTTTCTTAACAAATTTTGAGTTGTAAGAAAACATGGTTTTGCCCTCTATTCATGGAAAGCATCATGTGAAGAAGGGTCATGAAAGAATTCAAGAGAGGAAAAGAAACAGGTATTATAGAAATATGAGGAGATCCATGGGCAAGTCTAGATTAGTTATCTAAATTTGCTTGGGATATTTGGAGCGAATACTAGAAAATCCTGCTTAATTCTTGACCAAACGTGCTGGCAGTGTGCCAGAGCAGCTCTGGGTTTGAGTGATTTACCGGCGTGAGCATCTGAATGCTCTCTGTGAAATTGGCCACGAATGCCATGATGGTCATCTTCTGCATGAGACGCTCGATCTTGCTGAACTGGATCATGAAGCGATCCTCATTCGTCAGGTTCTCCAGAGGTTTGCGTTCCTTCTCATACTGCCGGAGAACTCTCAGCTCCGCTTCCGTTGGAATGAACCTCATCAAACACTCCACGAAATCCACCGGCAACGTCCGCAGGTCAAGCCTCACACACACACACACACACATATCAAAGCATTATCCTCATTAATCTGACGACCTCCTCTATGTTGGCTGCAGTAATCATAAAAAATAACTTACAAATCAAGAAATATTTTAAAGGTGACATATCATGAAAATCTGACTTTTCCAGGTTTTAAGTGCTACAATCAGGTCCCCGGTGCATCTACCAACCAAGGAAACGTGAAAAAGATTAACCCAGTAACTTTGTTTTGGTAAGACTTTTTCTGCAAGCATCTAAAAAAACGAGCGCGTCTGATTTCGCTCCCCTAGTGACGTGGCAAAGGGGTCTCATTATAATATTACCGCCCCTAAAATGTCTCACACGGCTCCGGGGGGTGAACAAAGGCCTTCTGTAGCGAATCAATACGTTTTTGAAAGAAAAATACCCATATTCAAAAGGTAATAATCCTTTTAATGTAGCTTGCGCTCACTGTTGTAAACAGAAGCAGTTCCGGTCTGATGACGTATGAGGTCAGCTTTGCGCATGCGCCGCTCAGAAGTGACGAACGCGGAAGCGCAGAGGAGAGATCAAAACAAAACAACGGTCACTAATTAGAAGTACAAAACGAGGATTTGTAAAGAAGAATGTCGGAGGATTTCGATATAAGCCAAGAGGAGACTGGTTTTCCTTTGCTAAAGTAAGGAAACTTTGCTTCCTTTGCTCCTGTTAACAAACGTTGGTTTTCACGAGACTCACCGGCGCATGCGCAACGCTGAACTCATACGTCATCCGTCCGGAACTGCTTCCGTGTACAACTGTTGGCGCAAGCTAGTGATTATTACGTTTTGAATATGGATATTTTTCTTACAAAACGTATCGATTCGCTACAGGTGGCCTTTGTTTACCCCCCGGAAGCCGTGTGATACACTTTTTTTTATGGATTATTGCTTTTTATTCAACTTCTTTTGGACTGATGCATGCAACACCCGCTGAGTGCCATGAAACAGCTTGAAAGATCAAAGTCAATTTTTAATATAACTCCGACTGGATTCGCCTGAAAGAAGAAAGTCATATACATAGTCTTTATGTATGTATATGTCATACATACATAAAGTCATATTGGGGAAGTCGTGGCCTAATGGTTAGAGAGTCGGACTCGTAACCCAAAGGTTGCGAGTTCGAGTCTCCTACCGGCAGGGATTGTAGGTGGGGGGAGTGAATGTACAGCGCTCTCTCCCACCTTCAATACCACGACTGAGGTGCCCTTGAGCAAGGCACCGAACCCCCAACTGCTCCCCGGGAGCATCGCAGCATAAATGGCTGCCCACTGCTCCAGGTGTGTGTTCATGGTGTGTGTGTGTGTGTGTTCACTGCTGTGTGTGTGCACTTTGGATGGGATAAATGCAGAGCACTAATTCCAAGTATGGGTCACCATACTTGGCCACATATCACTTTCACTTTCATATACACCTAGGATGACTTGAGGGTGAGAAATGTATGGACTAATTTTCATTTTGGGTGAACTAACTCTTTAATCTGTAAGTTTACACCCACGGCACTGTTATTGTGTTTTCGCAAGCGACAACGGTGTACCAGTTCTAATGCCATGACGAAAGTTTGAGCAAAACATGCTAACAGTTCTGCCTTTGGCTGCACAGACGAGCACAGAACACTATTTAGAGTCCCAGCCTCAGAGGAGACAAGAGAGCAGTGGATTTATTGATTTATTTACTGTATATTGCTGCTGCCACACAGATAAACAAGCAATATAACAATCTAATATAAACAAGCGATTTCTTTCCCAGCTGTTTACCTTCACAGACATAACTGACTGTTTTTGTACTCGTGTGAGAACTTAGTTTAGTACTCACATGCCG
>NW_015634028.1:994680-1000301 GCF_001515625.1 Sinocyclocheilus rhinocerous | reverse complement strand
GTGTGCTTCGGATGTGTGCGCTCAGAAAAACTTATATCTGAAGTTTAAACTGATATGGTTTAAAACTCATGATTTCAGCGCGTTAAACATGATAATCAGAACCAAAACATGTTTTTTAGCAGGCCTGGTCTGAGCTGTAATGGCGCAGCTCTGTTCTGGAAAAGGGGGCGGGGAGCGGCAGCTCATTTGCATTTAAAGAGACAGGCACGAAAAACAGCTTGTTTCTGCTTCCACTCAAAATAGGCATTTTCAAAATGATATAATAAATGATCTTTGGAGTATTTTGAGCTGAAACTTCACAGACACATTCTGGGGACACCAGAGACTTATATTACGTATTGTAAAAAGGGGCATAATATGTCTCCTTTAAACTGTTTCTAGGGCGCAAATCAAGAGATGTTGGTGATCATTTCCACTGTATATACTCTGTGAATTACATTTGAATGGCTCTGCAGATCTCCTCTGATGTCTTGCCCACTTTTCTGAGCGTGATGGCCAGGTTTTTAGCTCTGTTGGAGTCCAGCAGCGAGATTTTATTTGGTCCTTTCTGAGAGGTCTTCTGTTTGCTGGAGGTGACGTCTATGGCAGGCCCCTGTGCTTTCGTCTTAAACATCTCCTCGAACTCATCCACATTCAGATCCTGGAAAGACAAACCACAGTCACTATTCACCATTAAACTCACTGATCTTTAGATCTGACACTATACAATGATAACAGTTAGCTTGGAATCCTACAGCAAATCAACATGGAACTAAAGAATAAGTCACAAATTCAGTATATACAGAAAAACAAGCATTTTTACTGGATTTAATACAATCAGGCCAAATATACACAGTCTCCTCACATTGTGTTATTCAACAATGATGTAAATATCTGTACTTTATACAAAACTGTTTTGGGTCGGTAAGATTTTTAAATGTTTTTGAATTATTCTCACCAAGTCGGCATCTATTTGATCAAAAATGCAGTAAAAAAAATAAAAATAAAAATAATGTGGTGGAACATTATTACAGTTCAAAATGAATGTTTTCTATTATAATTTGTTTTTGTTTTTTTACAATATTTTAAATGTCATGCATTCCTTTTTTTAGGATTCTTTGATGACCAGAAATTTCAAAAGAACAGCATTTATTTGAAATTTATTTTGTAAACGACTTTACTGTCACTTTTGATCAATTCTATGCATCTTTGATGAAAAAGCTTCTTTCAAAGAACAAACAAAAACTTCTGAATGGGACTGTACTGTATATAAATGTATTAAATGCATTTATGCATCAGAGTACACAATGCAATGCACCATTTTCATAATTATAACCTCTGCAACGTATTATGCATGAATTATGAAAGGAATGCAATTTAATTCCATTCAATTCAAGTTTATTTGTATAGCGCTTTTCACGATACAAATCGTTGCAAAGCAACTTTACAGAAAATTAAGTTTCTACAATATTTAGAAGTAGCTTATCAGTGGTGACTGTCAGTTTATGTACATATGGCAGAAATGTACGGAAAAATCAATTAAAGACGTGATCAAACAGACGATGAACACTATTAACAGCAATTATTATATGATGCAATCAAACTTATAGCAACATTTGGTAGTTCTGTATGTTGTTTCAGGGTTGGCATCATCTGAGGTCCTCTGATTTAATGCCTTCATATCGCATCAAATACTGTACATCACAAAAATGACTGCTGTCAAAATTGCTGTTTCATCAATGTTTGTTTCATAAATGTTTAATGTTAAGTTTATTAATTATTTTTATGATACAAGTTATTGTATGTAATGTGTAGTTAGCGACACATTTAATTAGCTGATGCTTTTGCTTTCTTTTGTGCTGTAAGAAAACAAATGATCTTGTCAAGTTTCAAAACGTTTTTCAAAGTTTTCAAGTCTCTCTCACCTCCAGTATTCTTTCGTCATCGATCTCGTTGAACACAGTGCCGTTGATCTGATTGGGTTTCAGTGCCACCCAGTTAAACACCGGCATCCGGAACTTAGTCTTGATGGGTTTCTTGATCTTCACAGCTATACAACACGACAGAAAGCACATGTCAACAACATCAGGACAATAAACATCCAGTCTGGTCTACTGAGTGATGTGGAGCTGGTTTGTGAACAGCAGGCACAGATCTGAGCGTGTCCAGTGCACATTTGTGAGGGTACGTGAGGGGGAAATGTGTGAACATGAGACCTTTGATACTGTCAGCATGAACACTCTCAGCCTAAAAGAGCTCTAGTCTCTCATATCCTGATCAATGTGATTGTGTTGGCAGGATATTCTGATCCTAAATCACACATAAATCACTCATTATGATAATGAGAGACTGAGAATTACAGAGAAAAGCTAAAGCACGAAAGGGATCTCACCAATGTCTCAACTGTTTCTCTTTGAGAGCATTGGAATTGAATAGCGAGTAAATGGAGACTTGCTTAGATAGAGACACTTCTCAGATGTTTCTCTTGAGAAAAGGACATCTCATGTGTCTCCGCTAGAGTTTCAAATAAGATCTCAACAATGTCTCAAACCGCGCTCAGATTTGTCAAGATATCAGATACGTCCAAGAGAATGATCTGAGCTTTTCATATTCATTTTATGGCTCTATATATGTTAAATTTGTGTTTATTTTGATTTATATAAATACTAGGAGAAACACTAGGCAAAATTGATGAAACGTGACTCAAAACTTAATCGTAAACTATGAAAGAGCACCTCTGAGCAATATCATTGTCCCGTGTGTTTAGGCAATGAGACAGACGCTCATGGCTGTTCTTGGGTTTACATATGAGGATGTGACTCAAACAGCGTCTCAGTAGGAGAATGAGTCAAAAACTTCCAAAATAATCCACTTAAAGACTGAATCTGACTCACAGCAAATACAGATTTCAACATGCTTGATTAAGGCTGAATCAAAATCCAACAATATTGATCTCTGGTCAAAGGTTACGAAGAGAGAATGAGAGCAGTTTTCAGTTGAGGGTTATGGGTGATGGTGTGATATGAGGCCATGCAGAAAGTGTGGCCAGAGCAAAGAGAATAAACTCTCAGTGTGTGTTAAACATTCCTGAATTTACGCAACTATCGCCTTATCTGACGATCAATCGCCTGTAACGGCACGGTACACTGTTTCAACATGCAAACACAACACAATCAATCACTTACTCACACAGCGGGCATGGCATTTTTAGTCTTACTTCCTTACGATGCACATTCATTTATTTAAAGGGACAATACAATGTTGAATGTAGTCATTTGACACTAGTTGATCAAAAGTAATTTCATAAATTTAAGCTTTATCGTATAACAACTTTATACTTTGAAGACTGTTGCGTGCAAAACATCCTTTTAGGGATGAACAATTCGGGGAAAATAATTATAATTTTTATTGTGATTATTATTGAATAAAAATATTAAGCACAACAAAAATAAAAATACTGTAATAATTATATTGTACTATAAAATAAGCAATGAGTGATTAATAAAATAATATAAATTGTATAGTACAACTTTAAAATTACAATACTACTATTTACATCTTCATTTTCAGATGCTAAACCATGCAGTAAGTATTTATGTTGCGAGTTGAAACTGCACTGGACTGCTAGACCTGTTTGTGTTTACTGGAGTTCTGCAGTTCTTAATGGCAACCTAATGACAAATAGATCTGGAGTCCATGTGAATTGTAGTTTTGTTTTCCATGAGGTTGCGGTTCATGGCTTGAGCTCTGGAAAGAGGGATTTTGTCCACTGTGGAGTGTAGAAATAAGAGCTTACGTCTCATGGAACATGTGGTCTCATTGGTTGGCATTAGAGTCCTGTTATTTGCTGACCTCTGTAAGCAAGGTCTAAAGAATGTTCCTCTCTGGTTTTTAAACGCTAAGCAAAAGTTCTGTAAAACAGCGTCTGATTTCATGCTCAGTTTCAAGAGGAACAACCAGCAATGCAGCTTCGTAGTCATTGTCAGATCAAGATTACAGAGGAACCGAGTGTGTTTTCTTAGAGACTCAAATACCATGCCCACACACACGCACTGTACAGACCGTATATTCTATTGTCCTACACCAACCCTACCCCTAAACCTACCCCTCACAGGAAACTTTGTGCTATTTCAGATTTTCAATACACTCCATTCTGTGTGATTTATATGCGTTTTGAAAAGTGGGGACATGGGGTAATGTCCTGAAAAGTCACCTTCTCCTTGTAATACCTATGTCATACCTTTGTCATTATACAAATTTATGTCCTCATATGTCACAAAAACGCGCACACACACACGCACACACACACACACACACACACACACACACACACATAAGACTGAGCACACACGGCATGACACAGAAAACCTACAGTACAGTTTGATGGGTCCCTCTATGGCGGCGCAACAGGTAGAGCAAAAATAAGCAGAGAGAAAGAAGTTAAAGAGCAAACAAAACTCAACCTCTGATTCCAAAGATCTGATTGGCCTTTTCCTACAGAGTGCATTACCACTGAATCCTAAATACAGATTGTTTCATAAGGAATGATAAAGATCCATTTAAGAGAGAAGTTACCAACAAACTGTGATGTAAAGCACAGTTTTTAAAATAATAAAAAGCAGCTGAAGACTTTAATTAAAAAAAAAAAAAAAGGTTGTTCAGATTCACGGTGCACTCTGCAGTATGTACAGTACGTAGACTACCGTTTGGGGTCAGTATTTGTTTTCTAAAATAAATGAGTATTTTATTCAGCAAGGATGCATTGAATTGATCAAAAGTGACAGCAAATGTTTTTATAATGTTGCAAAAAAATAAATAAATGCAGTTAATTTTAACTTTATCAAAATATCAGTTTCCTGAAAAATATTAAGCAGCATAATTGTTTTCAACATTAATAATAAATGTTTCTTGAGCAGCAATGAGAATTTGCATAGGTTTATAGGAAGTATCCAAATTTGTATGAGCATATTCTGCAATATTGCTCCTGAAAGCCTCCATCTATTTATGAAACTAACTATTACCTCTTGTTTAATGGACATCAATGTTTGCTCCATTAAAATCAATATGAAACTGTATGCATACTACATAGAGAATAAAACGGATTGATAAATTAGTTGATGAAAATGACTACCATTTATTTTTTTATCTGATGTTATTGTTCTATCTGATCTACTGTACAGTCAAAGAGATTATGACTCAGGCTTCAGCAGACATGTTTCTCTTGAGCTTGTTCAGACATTAAACCTTTTACAGGAAACCTGACAAACAGTTGTGCTGTTATGATCGTTATCAGTGGTCTATGAGGGGAGACTCCAGAGATCCGCATGCGTGTCAAGTCAAGTCACCTTTATTTATATAGCACTTTATACGTGAACTTTAAACGCAAACTAAAGCATACTTCAGGCTTCTTAAGATAGTGGATAAGATGGTTAAGTGGTTAAGATACTGTTTGGTAGACTGTAGTTTGAGCGTGTGAGAATGACTGTATATGATTGTTATGGTTTTGTCTTTAGTGTCGAGCAGGTTTCATTACCTGCCAGTCCTGAGTTCATGATGACGGTGGGAGAGCCGCAGCCTGGAAGTGGAGGAGCCATGGGGGGCGGTGGAGGGGGCATAGGGGCAGATATATCCACAGCGGGGCC
>NW_015634028.1:988975-994330 GCF_001515625.1 Sinocyclocheilus rhinocerous | reverse complement strand
ACGGAATGGAGAAAAAACCTTGGGAGAAACCAGGCTCAGTTGGGGGGCCAGTTCTCCTCTGGCCAGACGAAACCAGCAGTTCAATTTCAGGCTGCAGCAAAGTCACATTGTGCAGAGGACTCATCTGGTTCCTGTGGTCTTGTCCCGGTGGTCGTCTGAGACAAGGTCTTTACAGGGGATCTGTATCTGGGGCTCATCTAGTTGTCCTGGTCTCCGCTGTCTTTCAGCCATTTATTTGATTTATTTTGAAAAACTGACTTCGTGAAAGGCTTTGTGGGATTCACCTAACTAAAATATTCGTGATCGCACATGTATATTACACTATCCTTTTAGAGTTACAACTAATTTCAGATTCCCCACCCCTGAACATCATATACTTCACTTTATATACTGGCTACATTAGATGTTCTCTTCCTGTCTAAATGGGCGGTTCTTGACCAGAATAAGCTGCAATTATTAAGGAAATGTGTGTGCAAACCACAACAAAGTCCTCTAATTCTGATTCTGATCAATAAAGACCAGGGCTTGTGCCGAGAGTCAAAAGTCTGACTGGCTGTCAGGGTCAGAAATGTATTTTTAATATTTGCCCCCTGGGACTGACTTCTAGAGGCATTTTTTAAACCTTTATGAGGGCAATTTTAAGAATTTAAATTCAAGTTTATTTGTATAGCGCTTTTCACGATACAAAGCGTTGCAAAGCAACTTTACAGCAAATTAAGTTTCTACAATATTTAGTAGTAGTTTATCAGTGGTGACTGTCAGTTAATGTACATATGGCAGAAATGTACGGAAAAATCAATTAAAGACGTAATCAAACAGACGATGAACACTATTAACAGCAATTATTATATGATGCAATCAAACTTATAGCAAAATGTGGTAGTTCTGTATGTTGTTTCAGGGTTGGCATCATCTGAGGTCCTCTGATTTAATGCCTTCATATCAGCAATTATTATATGATGCAATTTCCTTGTTAAAATGTATCTGTGTTGCCTTTTATGTCAAATTCTTGCATTGATTCATCTAATTCAATCAGTCTTATCATCAATACAATTTTAATGTCAGCAAAAATTATCTTTACTCTGCAAAGCCGGGACAGAAATTGCATCTGACATGGCATGTTTATTTAGACACTGTTTAAGGCTGCTCAAATGTGGCATTCAATAATTGTATAATTTTATGAGATTAATTTATCTCAGCTATTTTAAAGAAGGCCTATAAAAATGGTAAAGTAAAAAATAGGAACTCATGCAACGTGAGCAGTAGTCACAATAGACGCTTTTCATTCAGTTTCACATAAGATTTATTTTTAATTTAATTTCTCTATTAGTGCTACTGGATCTTAGCGCTGCGTTTGACACTATCGACCACAATATTCTTTTGAGTAGACTACAAAATTATGTTGGCATCAATGGAATTGCATTGGCATGCTTCAAATCTTACTTTATGGAATGATATTCCAATATTTAATATTCAAAAGGAATTGCAAATTGTATCTACATTAAATCACATTATATTTGTCCCAAATTATTGGTAATGTACACAATGACTTCATTCCTAGGCTGGAAGATCTTTTATTGTGCATTTTTCAGCAAAACGTTTATCTGTGGCTTGAATAAAATGTGTATGCTTCATATAAAGTGCTATAATATGAATCATGCTTTCTCTTTCCATTTGCTCTGTTTTGTCAAACACTTCAAACTCACCACTTTGTTCATTCTTGAAGTTAACTTGTGCCTGTTTGGTGATTGGATTAACAATTTTGAACTGACGTCTTGAACTGAACGCAACGCTTCTGGTCTGTGTGCGATACTTTGAAGACCTCGCCAACTAGACGGCCATCGGGAACCAGACGAGTCCTCTGCACAATCTGACCTGTGCTGCAGCCTGGAATTAAACTACACTATGCTGGTTTCGTCTGGCCAGTGTGAGACTGAGCCTGGTTTCTCCCAAGGTTTTTTTCTCCATTTCTGTCACCGATGGAGTTTTGGTTCCTTGTCACTGTCACCTTTGGCTTGCTTAGCTGGGGACGCTTAATTTCTGGCAATATTTGACTTTAAATATGATTTAGTTAAATTGTGCAGCTGCATTTTCTGCCCCCCATCTTAGTTTTAGGGGGCAGATTTGTTAATTTTGGTAGCATTTTTCCCCCTGTTAAAAGCTCCAAACATAGTGATACTAAGTAATAATAATCAGAAGAAAATCTGCTTCCAAATAGCATAAATAAGAATTTATTACATTAATTTCCTTACTAACGTCAAACTCGTAATACTCTCCAGTATTTAGAATCAGGAGTGGTGACTTACGTGTCACCGGCATAGGATGAGGGGGAGGGGGAGGATCAGGCATGCTCATGCCTTGTGCCGCCCCGTTAGCCACACCTACGTGACTGACCATGCCCTCACCGGACACCCCAGCTATGCCCTGTGACCCTGGCAGATGCCCGTTCCCCTGTGGAGGGGGCGTCAGGATGGCAATGTCCCCGTCCGCTTTCTTCTGGATCTTGATGGTTCCCTGTTTCTCCAGCTCGTGGATCTTCTTCTCCAGGTTGCACTGCTTCTGAATGGTCTCGTCCTTCTCTTTCACCATCCGCCGCAGGGTGTGCACCTGAGAGCTGGCGTCTTTATACACCTCCTGTCACCACAGGGAGCACGAGTTTTGAGTTAAAACAGGGTTTCCCAGATTGGGTGATTCGTGAGGGAACTGATTGTGAGTTGACGGATGGCTAATTAATTAATAGAAATAAAACTGAAAATTCAATATGGCTTTTTGTGATTATCATAGGCTGCGATTTAAGTGAGTATATAAATTTTGTAAAAATGCATAACATGTGACTACTAACCCACATCAGAGAGCCATGAATATGTGAATGTATCGTTAAATTATTGACAAATTGACGTAAAATCTCAGGGGGTAAAACTATTTGGCAACACTTTAAAAATAGGTTTGCATTTGATTAAATTAGTTAACTACATTAGTTAACATGAACTAACAATGAAACATATTTGTAAAGCATTTATTAATCTCAGTTAATAATAATTGCAACATTTACTAATGCATTATTAAAATACAAAGTTATATATTTTAATCTTAGTTAATGGTCATGAACTAACAATGAACAGTTTTAGTTTTTATTAATTTAACGTTAACAAATATTAATAAATACTTTAACAAATGCATTGCTCATTGTTAATGTTAGTTAATGCATTAATTAACATTAACTGATGAACTTTATTGTAAAGTGTTACCAAACATTTTATGTCTAATTGGTTACAAAAATGATACAAAGATTGATTCTAGTGCTGTCAAACAATTAATCGTGATTAATCGCATCCAAAATAAAAGTTTTTGTTTACATAATACATGTGTGTGTACTGTGTATATTTATTATTTATATATAAATACACACACATACAGTATATATTTACGTGTATATATTTATATTAATATAATTTATATTATATATAAATCTAGTTAATATATAAACATAACATATTTTTCTTAAACATATACATGCATGTGTGTGTATTTATATTTATACATAATAAATATACATAGCACACACACATAGATTACGTAAACAAAAACCTGTATTTTGGATGCGATTAATCGCGATTAATCGTTTGACAGCACTAATTGATTCACAATAATAGCTAATTAG
This sequence comes from Sinocyclocheilus rhinocerous, assembly GCF_001515625.1. NCBI lineage: Eukaryota > Metazoa > Chordata > Actinopteri > Cypriniformes > Cyprinidae > Sinocyclocheilus > Sinocyclocheilus rhinocerous. The sequence continues at coordinate 990,669 of NW_015634028.1, read as the reverse complement.
GCTCAGGTGACATCAGTGGAAAAGATTGTTTCAGAGACAGTTTTGACATTTTCATCAAATACTATGAAGGCAAACATTTGTTTCTTTGGAATAATGTACACCAATGAGCATTGAGGAATGTGTTTTGAGAAAGTACAGTAAACACTGGTACAAAAGTACATTAGGATTTTGTGTTGACTTTAAAGGGAAGATTCTATGGATATTGTGAAATGAACTTTTCAGCATTGAGTAACAACATACACTTGAAGTACCCATACCATACAGTCAACTGAAGAACTCAAGAGGAAGTGATGTAAGGATGCATCATTTACCCGAACAGACTCCAGCTCTTTATTTTTTTGCATGAGTTGCTTCTCCAGCTCAACGATTTTTGCCATCGCCTCATTCTCTGTGTCCTGTAATTTCTCTGTCAGCTAGAAAACCACAAACAAGAGTCCACAAGAAATGAGACTCCAGCTACACAACATAAGAGTCATGAAGACACAATCACAAATAAGTCATGCTTTCTAAACTGCTGAGACATGAACACTAAAATCTCAAATGATTCCAGCCAGGGTTGCACACATATTTAACTTCAGATTCGCATTAATTGTCACTTTAATATTCTTGAATCCTGATTCATCTGAATTCTTGACTATGCAGAACACTATAAAAATCAATGGCACACTAATGTGGAAATTACCTCAGGTCAGGAAGTCATCCTTTGGCCAGATGGCCCAACTGTCACAAAATGTCAAAGGTCAAGCTACATGTATGATGGGGACCTATAAGGTTTCATTATCATTAAAGGCTTTCAGCTGAACTCAATACTGGTCATGTAAAGGTCATGCTGTTGGGCAGGTGGTGCATTGTTAAACTAGAGAAACTTATATGGTAGTTAAATAGTCCCTAGACCTCTGTTATCGTGAAAAAAGCCAGGAAATTTCAGTTTTGACAATATGGGACCTTTAAATGATAAGCACTCCTGAATATGCCACTTAACTGATTGTTTTTTCTGGATAACATCATTATTTATTTATAATGAGTAAAATGATGTAAAAACAGTACTAACATGAGACATGTTCTCCTCTAGTTCCTCCACTCTCTCCAGCGCTGCGTTCTTGGTCTCTGCGTCCTCTAACAGAGCCCCGACATCAAACACGTTATCCAGGTATGCTTGAATCTGCACATGCAGCTTATCACTCTCGGTGTGCTTCAGTTTCTACTCAAAGACAGTGACATAGAGACAGAGAGAAGAGTGATGGATCCTCCTGCAGCTCACTCAGCAGTTATCAGAAGACTCAGCTCTGAAGTTTACTCACATCCAGATATTCGTCCAAACCCAGCTTGGTGAAGTCGTACTGTAAGTGCACTCTGAAATTCATGTCTTCCACTGAATGAACCACAATATTTATGAACTGCATGCAGGCAACCTGCAAGACAATATACACCATACTAAATTTCAACCCCAAAAAAACTGAAAACTTTTCATAGATTTATTGATGAAGCTAATTGAGTTTTAACTATAGAAATGCTAAATCCATAGCAATAGAAATCTTAATTATTATTGTTTATTATTCACCTGTATAGCTTTGGATTGAGGCTATATAAATAAAATAAGATCTGCACACAACAAAAGCATATAGAAAGCACTACATATTTTTATTTCTGCAGAAATGCATGTCATTCACATTCTACACATGCACACTATATAT
>NW_015634028.1:980606-988808 GCF_001515625.1 Sinocyclocheilus rhinocerous | reverse complement strand
TTCATTCAAAATATATACTGTATTTGTGTGTATTTATATATACATAATAAATATACACAATACACATACATGTATAATGTAAACAAACACTTTAATTTTGGATGCGATTAATCACGATTAATCGTTTGACAGCACTAATATATATATATATTATTAGACACGTTTATATTGTTTTTTTATATATGTTATATTGTTGTAAAATCTTATCACACAACTAATATGCTAAATGCTATAAGTCATGTTATAATATATGATGGTATTTTCTTGTAACGCTGCTTAATGAAGCTCTTAAGTAATAGACGAGTCTCTTCTGCAATAAGCTATTTGTTTTAATTTTTTTAATCTCATAGCCAAATCTGTATTATTTTAGAGTATTAATAATCATGATTGCAAATGAAAAATGTGTATATTTGGATGTTGGTCTAACTCATACCATGAAGTCGATGTTATTATCTTCATTCTTGAAATGCTCCATGAGTTTCTCAAACCGCTGATCTTCTGAACACACCTGCGAAGCAATAAAGACATGCGGTGAGAGAGAACATTCAAATAATGCCCAGAGAAAATGAAAATTAGATTTTGATGCCAGCAGAATCTCTTTTTGCCTCTAATAAGATTTTTTTTTGATATTTCAAAAACAACTTGATGCAGTAGTTCATTTGTTTTCATCCCCTTAGGAAATAATACTAGCTTGATCTCTCCTCCCCAGACCCAACAGATACAAATACATTCAGAAGCTCTTGTGATCCTCTAAAAAAACAAATCAATAACAATGTGTTTAGCAGGTGTTTGTCTAAACCTATTTACTTTATTTATTACATTATCCGTTGTCATGTCTCGTACAGCTTTTAAACTGAAAACAGTGCTCCTGTAATTCATTATCTGAAACGGTGTTAAGTTAAGGTTTTGGGTTTTGTATCATTTTTTTTTTTTTAAAGAACTACAATATGAACTACAGCATTTGTGTGTATGTACCTCTTTAAAATGATCAAAAGCAGAGAGAATGATCTCATGACCTCCTCGAACCAGACACACGGCAGCCAGCAGCTCCAGCACCAGAGCTTTAGTCCTGCAATATCACACAAATCAAATCCATTTAGACATGATTAGGGAGGCTATTACTGCACATTTTGGGAGAAAACTTTCTTTTTTGCATTTACACAACAGTTCAGTTCAAAGGTTTGGAACGACGGAATCAATTACAGGAATGAATTACTAAAATTATTATTGAATTATTGAATTATTTTAAAATATATTCAAATAGAAAACAGTTGTTTTTAATTGTAATAATATTTCACAATATTACTGTTTTTACTGTATTTCTGATCAAATAAATCAAGGATTCAAGATTCAAAGCGTTTATTGTCATATGCCCAGTGAGGAAAACAAGTTTCCCTGAGCCATGAAATTCTTACTTTGCTGTCCACAATGAATGCCAAGACAAAATAGCAAAACTATACACACACATACACAAACTATACACACATACATACATATAATGTAAGAAACATAATAATAAGAACTATGCTGCAGTAGTAGGAATATAGACTATGAAAATAGAAATAGACTATGTGTATCTATATATGCGAGTATAGAGTAGAAATATAGAATGTGAAAAATAGAATATAGACTATGTATATGGTACATATATGCAAATGTACAGTATTAAAATGCAGCTTTGGTGAGCATAAGAGACAAAATAATCAACATTTCCTCAACATTTACACAGATGGAGTAAAGAACCCCTCCAACCGCACACTGAGATTAAGGGGCCTGTTGTTGTAGCTGCCAGTATTTATGACTCTGAAAGAGGAGTCACAACCCACATGAATTAAAGCGGTGGATTCTGGGAAAGTGCCCCCTCTTTCAGAGATACACACACACATTTACTCCAGCTCAATGGGTTACCTGGGATTCTTATTGTTCAGACTTAGTGCAATTTCATTCACAGCATGAGGGTGAGACATGACCATGTTGAAGCCATACTGAGAGGCTTCGCTGTTTTAAAAAAAAAAAATATATATATATATATATATTATTAATGTCAACAGGTTTGTTTGTGTTAGAGGTTGGATTTAACAAAGTCCCACCAGGACAATTTTTTTGTGTAATTCTTTTTTGCTATCAAAAATTTTGGGGGAATTTTTTTTTTTTTTTTATATAATTAGGAGACCACATTTGACAAATTACCTATGAAACTAGTCAAAAAACAATGCAGATTTGTATTTTTTTTTGTCTTATCAAATTCTAACATTTAAACAAAATTTGTGTTAATTTTTTATGCATATATTTATACAAATGAAATTGTGCTTTAATAATTTTTTAAGGCAGGATTAGTATTTAGGTACAACAGAAATTCAGTATTACATACTATACAGAAATTCCAGTATTACAGTAATTACTACAGTAATTCAAAAGTTTTCAGTCAAACGTTAAATAAAACACTGCATAGTCTTTGCACTTAATACTTAACACATCCAGCATGCCCCACAATTTTTTTTAAATTCATGCATGATTGTTTATCACACTAATTTGTCAATTAAGAAAAACAAAAAGCGGCATTTTGTTGATTTTGAATTGTGTTGTGTGATCTGGAAGGACTGGAAAGTCTATGAGAAGCTCTATGAGTGTTTACCTGGTAGTTCATGATGGCTCGTAGGCACATGATGCACACATGAACGTCGTCTTTCTTACATACTAATCTGGAATTCTTCAACGTCCTCCGGCTGGGTAATGTATTAGACCTGAGAGCAAAACAACAACTGAAGTTTACTAACCAATGAAATCAATAGTTCATCCAACATATGGAAATACTGTCATCATTTATTCACCCTCATGTTGTTCCAAACCCATTTGATTCTAGTTCTTCTGTGGAACACAGGAGATAATTCACAGAATGTCTGAGCTGTTCACATTAACTTTCACATGGAAAAGGGCAGCTTGGACATTCTGCCAAATATTGTTTTCCACAGAAGAAATAAAGTTGTACAGGTTTGGAACAACATGAGGATGGTGTTTTAACTATAGCATACACTAATCGATCAAAAGTTTGGGATCTGTAAGATTTTTTAATGGTTTTGAAAGAAGTGTCTTATGTTCACCAAGGATGCATTTATTTGATCAAAAATACAGTAAAAATAGAAATCTAATTTTATTACAATTTAAAATACTTGTTTTATTTTTAATGTATTTTTTTCCTATGATGGCAAATATCAACAGCAGCATCATTGACATGCATGCCAGCCAACGGGCCCAAGCCAAAGGATTTTATGTGTGAGAACAGAGACGCACAGCAACATATGCACACAAAGAACACACACACACACACACAAGCAGTTATAAAATAGATGCACACTCTTACCGATCGACAAGGGCATACAAACACACAAGACGAAAAAAACCAAAAAAAATAGAGAAACATAGGCTCGCAAAGAGACTAGAAAATGTTTACACACACAAACTAACACAAAGGGCACACAGTTCTTTTTAAGACTGTCACAAGACGAGCTGGGCGTGATTTTCTGAAAACACACACACACACACACACACACACATAATGCAATATGTCAGCAGCAGTGCCTGGGGGAATGGTTTGTGCTCAGTGCTGAGAACTCATTCAGCAACACAAACAGGAACATGAACACACTCATATCTGCACTAAAGGTGTGTATTGTCTATGATAATACAGTAGTGTGACTGTTTTTTTTTAACAATGTGGAAGCATCAAGTAGCCTATGTCATTCACTTTGCAAAAAATAAACAAAAACACATTCGCTTTCACTGGATGATGTAGCCTGAAGCAGTTCATATAATGCAGTATATCGTATAATGATATACTTCATATATCATATGATGTACGAGATAGTTAAGCAAAAGACAATCAAGTCTGCTGTTTTTCCTGTATATCAGCATGATTGCAAATGCGATTTTATACAACAGTTCAATAAACAAGAAGCTAATATTGTGAGTTAATCTGCTTTTTGCTCTATTTCGCCAAAACAGAAATTATTCCAAACAAAGTCAACAGAGCTGTTGTGCGTCAGCAGAGGTGTTTTGTTTCTGAATGAATCAATCATTCATTGATCCATTCATGAAGAAAGTCAACTGCTTCGTTCCTGAATCAATTAGCCATTTGAACGAATCAGCTGAATGAATGACTCAATGACTCACTCGTTAATACAGTGAACTGCCACCTACTGGTGGTTTTAGTTTCATATTTAAAATACCATTTCATAAAATAATTTCATATTCCTATATTCAAAATTGTATTTATAAAACAATATTTTAATATATCTAAATATTGCTTATGCGGTGCATGCTGATTTTATTTTGATTAGTAACAGCTGTCTTATTCTAATTGAATTTATTGATTAAATTTAAGAATTTGCCAGTAAATATGATGCATAAATTTAATACGGTTAGAAAAAAAAATGCCCTTAAAAAGGTAAAACTGCCCCTGGAAATCAATTTAAGGTGTCAAATAGTGGCCTTAATGAAAAAGTTCATTGCTGTCACTACTGTGAATTGACCACCACACAAAATATGAGGAATATGAAAAGCTTCGCAAGTCGCATGTCCTTGACAGGCTTAAAGCAGCCAAGTTACCAGCATAAAAACACATTTAGTGAAATATTACTCAATTATCAAAATCCCAGAAAATATCGAGATATCATTTTTTGTCAATATCACACACCCCTAGCCTCCACTGATTACTAGGAGAATTCCACAGCTGCGTCATCGCTGTGATGTGGTTTGTCTTTCAACTCTGACATGAGTGGGAATGATTACATGTGAATGTGTTCACAAGGTGGTTGTCTGCTAAAATCTCATTTGACTTGTAACTTCCGATCTCTTTTGTCCAGAACATCACAAAGACCCAGAAGCCATTGCGGAGAGTACTGCATCGCATGTGTGTAATGTCTTCGTCATACTGTATATCCGGATGTGTGACTGTGCTCATCCAGAACACAATATTCCTGACTCGTATCTGTCAGGTGATTTCACAAGCACACACGTTTAAACACATCCTCTGTGAAGTTGCAAAAGTTGACGCTTCAAGCTACGTTTTATGTTAAGAGAACAGAAAGTAATTTTGTTTTGTATGTCAGTTTGAAAAAAATAAAATTACAAAGAAATTACACATATAAATGTAATATTTCAAATATTTGGGGTTTAGAAATGGGATGCTTACATAAAATGTGAAGTTTTGTTAAAATATTTAAAATAATTAATCTGAACAAACTTTATTTTAGCTTTTAAGGCCCTGCATTTGTTATTTGGGGCTTAAAAGACTCAGTGAATTGCATCAATTTAACTCTACTTCTAATAACTATCAAACAAGATCACTGAATGTCTGAATTCAATTGAGCTCAATAATGCCACTATACTGTCTTCTGTAGAGCTGCTTTATAATTAAAATTGAAGCCATTTATTTCCTATGTGTATTTTGGTATCTGAATTTGTCATATTTTTTGGCTAAAACCTTAACTTCGGTAACACTTTCTATGAAGCCTGCATTATACTGCATGCATAATGCCTTAAAAAGTTTAATCGCATGAATAATCATAACAAACATTATAATACTTACATATTTATGGTAATAATTTATGATGAAGCATGATGATTTATGACACATGATGAACAACATGTTACAGCATATTTACCTAAATTATAATGTATCGTATGTCTCATATCTTGAGCATTGTTTAAGATCTACACAATATCCTACTATATCTTATAAGATGTCTTATAGTAAACATACAGTACAAAAAGCTTTATAATGTGGTCATTACATTTATAAGTGGCCTTTGTCTGTTTTATTGTATTATCAACAAAACCATATTGCATTGTTTGAGATGTAAACGGGTTACTAGTGAGCTTAAACTAGTTAACTCTGAAATTCACATTAGTTTCACTGGTAACACTCAACACTCAACTAACAACTCATAAGACGCAGGAAGATTCTGAGCAGACCTTGAATAAACAATGGCAAGATTCGAGACTTATAATAACTTAATATATAATAATCCATTATAACGCACGTGGATATAACATGGTGTTCATCATCTTATAATTGTCATAAAGTTATATTAGAAACAGTAGATATCAATAGTCAACTCAATAGCTCATTAGTCAAGCACTATACTATTTTATTTCATGTCTACAGAATTCTATAAGAATCTACAAAAAATTTTAGCTAAACTTAAACAGTAAACACAGCAGACATACCCTTGTTTCTCTGAGCATTTTGGGCATTGTGGATGAGTCTGTGTTCTTCAGGAGGGCGTTTTGGGAAATCTGAGAATTATTCTTTTAAAATTTAACACAGCACACAATTTAAGCCTACAAATGACTAAGAGCCGAGGGAAAGCACGGGAACAAAACTACTGCATGTGGGCAGAATCTATGCAATCACACCACTGGATGTACAGTTTACAGAGCTGAGAAATTCATAAATCCATTGCACAGCAGAATGATCTGAATAAACAACTGAAAATAACAAGTAAATGAGTGATTGTGCCTGACAAAAGACATGAGGGCAAGTTACATCTGAGGCTGCAGGTACACAGCTAGCTCTAAATCTAAATCTAAATCTAACCTCCGTAATTCAGCACATTAGAGAGACATGGAGGGGAGAGGAGAGGACACTATCTAAAGGACAAAAAGAACATGCCTTGTGCTGCAGATGGGAACACACAACAGGAAACTGCAATCACACCACTGGATGTACAGTTTACAGAGCTGAGAAATTCATAAATCCATTGCACAGCAGAATGATCTGAATAAACAACTGAAAATAACAAGTAAATGAGTGATTGTGCCTGACAAAAGACATGAGGGCAAGTTACATCTGAGGCTGCAGGTACACAGCTAGCTCTAAATCTAAATCTAAATCTAACCTCCGTAATTCAGCACATTAGAGAGACATGGAGGGGAGAGGAGAGGACACTCTATCTAAAGGACAAAAAGAACATGCCTTGTGCTGCAGATGGGAACACACAACAGGAAACTGCAGACAGAGTGACAACTGCATTAATTACACAGATACATTTAACAGAACCTGAAATCTAGCACAACGATCAAACCAAAGTGTGTTTTATTCATTTGAAGGTACACGGAATTAATAAAGCTGTACACCTAAAGAAATTAATAGCACGTATGAATATAATGTTTTATTTTTCATAAAGGCCCATTCAGACCAAGAAAGATTACTATAACTACAGTTATATCTTCTGCCACTTTTTAAAGTTAGATGGATTCATTGGCTGTCTCTGTTTTCAAAAACATAGACCAAAAGAAAAAAAGCTGAAAAGGATTCCAACAATATTGTTTCTCTACATTGTTATTGTTATCAGGGTTAAAGTTAAATAAAACTAAAACTTAAACCACTGAAAAAAGGTTGCTTGAAATCAAATCAATCTTAACTTATATAGTCTATAAACATTTTTTCAAAATATATTTTATTTTAGTTAGTTGCCAAGGAAGCGTTTCTCATTTCCAATTAGTTTAACTTGACGTAATAAAATAATTAAAATTGAAACTGAAAAAAAAAAAATATATATATAAAAACTATATAGACTTTCTAAAGTGCCACTATTATGCCATTTGTAAGGTTCCTAATATTGTTTTGGGAGCCTCCTGCAATAAGTTTACATGCATGCAAAGTCAAAAAAAAAAAAAACGCTTTCGTTTTCTCAAATAATACATTTAATATCACCTCATTTTCCAGCGATTCTCAAACTATTCATTCAAAGCAGTTCTAAGATTAAGTCACTTTAAACCCCTACTCCTAAACCTACTCTGCTCTGATTGGTCAGATGGCCCAGTCTGTTGTGATTGGGCTAAACTCCCCGAGATTAGAGAAGCAGTCATCAGGAACACAAACAAGTCTGGGGTTGTACTGCTGTGGTACAATAGAAAAAATAAAAAAAAATTAACCACTGATTCTTTGCAGCCTCTTCATTCCGAAGTGAAAATAAAACAAATTTACTTTCACAGCGTCTTCTCGACATGATGTTAAAGAGGTCATATGATGCGATTTCAAGTTTTCCTTTCTCTTTGGAGTGTTACAAGCTGTTCATGAATAGATAAGATCCCTAAAGTTGCAAAGACTAAAGTCTCAAACCCAAAGAGATATTCTTAATAAAAGTTAAGACTCGTCCATGCCCTCCTAAAACGGTTCCTTCTAACACGCCCCCACAT
>NW_015634028.1:974147-975266 GCF_001515625.1 Sinocyclocheilus rhinocerous | reverse complement strand
AACATCATATGACCCCTTTAACCACATGAACAAGCTACAGTGTTTGAGGGCGGGGTCAAGTTGTTCACGGCCGGCCAACGCAGAACAGACGGGCATTATGCAAATGTGTTACTCTGTGACACATCAACATCATATGAGTATTACTGACACATGTTCTTACTCAACATTAATTTCTTTATAAAGTTTACTTATTCAGGATGAGACTTTGGTGTCAGATCACACTGCAGGGGCTTTGCTTTGTCTTACTCAATGTTGAAGACATATGTCTCTATGTTAGCAAAACTCCACTGAATAGCTAGGAGCTTTTGATGTGATCCAGAAGAAACAACCGAGCAGAACTCCAAAATTAGAATCTGGAATTCTCTTAACTGCTGCATAAGGGTTAGACCTTAATCCAATTCAAGTGACAGGGGGCTTAACATATTGAACCCATTCAAAATAGATCCCCTCAGGCTCAGTGTTAATACTTCTGTCCCGTCATCAGGCTGCTCAATAACAGACAGGGAAGTTCCTGTATTAATACTCATATGATGCTGATGTGTCAGTTGTCCATTCTTAATCAGAATAACCAGTTTTGTGAGTCAGCGGCCAGACAGACAGACAGACAGACAGACACATGTCGACTGTGTTCTGACATGGTGCACTGTTTCCTAAGCCATTTAAAGTCATACAGGCCTCATGACTATACAAAAGAGCCTTTCAGAAAACACATGAAGTCTGTACACACTCTCTGCAGTCGGACAAAACCATATCGCGTTCAAATTAAAACTATCAGATGCTATCAGTGTCTTGTTTGCTATGATTCTGCTGTACGCCTAAAAAAATAAAAAAATAAATAAATCAGTTAGTGTTCATGTGTGTTCACACCTTATCGTTGAATGTCTGCTGGCTCTGGAGATGCTGTTGCCTGTGACAGCTGATGAGAGGTTGTTTCCTCCATGGAGATCTTCAATTGATCGATTCCAGGGTTTAGATTTATCCACAGAGTTTTCTGTGCTGTTCTCAGAGCTGTCACCGTCAAACCTGTCAAACACAGAACAGCAGGAGCTCAGGATAGGGGCAAACTTACCACAAAGAGAATATTATAGTCTTTTATTATTATTATTATTATTATTATTA
>NW_015634028.1:966660-973711 GCF_001515625.1 Sinocyclocheilus rhinocerous | reverse complement strand
TTTTTTTAGCATAAACATTAAATTAACATTAACATGAAGCCCTAATAATAATACTAATAATAATACTACTAATAAAAAAATCACATATATATATATATATATATATATATATATATGATTTTTTAAATCATAGATCATGTCTATTAATTGGCTAGTTACACTACTGTTCAAAAGTTTTAAAATCAATAAATTGATCAAACGCAAAAGTAAATACTATAAATGCTGTTATTTTTGACTTTCTATTCTTCAAATAATCTTGAAAAAATGTATCATGGTTTCCACAAAAATATTAAGTAACAACTATTTTCAGCATTCTTAACAACAACAACAACAACAACAACAATAATAATAATTATGAATGTTTCTTGAGCAGCAAATCAACATACAATTATTTCTGAAGGATCAAGTAATGATGCTGAAAATTCAGCTTTAAAACATTAAAATTGGAATAACATTTCATAATATTACAGTTTTTTTCCTGTATATTTAATAAATTAATGAGTGTATGAGACTTTTTTTTTTTTCAAAAACACAAAAAAAATCTTTTGAACACTAGCGTATAGTGTGTTGTATTGAGTCATCGGGGCGTGATAACAGTCTTTACCCCAAAACACACTAAAACATGTTCATTTCTTATCAGGATTAAAGTGCTATTGGTTGTAAATGAGATCTTGTGACTTCATCTAATCTCAGTGAACAGGCTGCACACATTCTCTAAAACACACACACACACACACACACACACACTGGGGTCCTCTCCGAGCAGCAGTAAGGCATGTAGTCAGAGCGGCACAAAGATCCAGCAGCGGTCTGGGTGAAAGAAGCCATTGTGTTCATTGTGTTCATGTTCTGTACAATCACGGGTGACTTACGTGACAGCATACTGTGCAAATGAAAGATACTCCACCAACACATCCAAACCCTTATTCTCCTCATTCAGAAACTCCCGCACCCACCTAAACAGAGAGAGAGAGAGAGAGACAGAGAGAAAAAAAAGACCATTACAAAAAAAAACCTGTCCATCAAAAGTTTGTACGCACTACTGTATTACTTGGATACGATTTATCATTACTACATTATAATGTCATATCACTAATTATACAAGTAAACATGCAGTAGATAGACTAGATAATCCAAGAGACTCCTAGAGCACACAGAAAGTCCCAGCGTTCTCAAACAGCACTTCCATACGGAGACAGACATCATGAAATATGTATCATGGAACGGCGTCTCAGTAGCTTAAAAAACAGCTTCAACGCAGTTTGGAGATTGAAAGCAAAGGGTTCATGTAGCTGGATTTCTCCCTCAGAGCAACAGCAATGAGAGATACTTCAAAGACACGGCAGAGACATCCCAGAATACCGCACTCACACACGTTCCCATTGACAAAGACCGCAAGGATCCCAGGAATGATCAAAAGCTGGTTTTCACCTTTTTACTTTGCACCAGTGAAAAGTAGACCAACACATGAAAACCACACAGTTGTTCTGAAAGAAAAATTAGTTTCTATTTATTTTGATTTTCTAATGAGCAGTTTAACTTCTATGTGAAAAGTGTATTTATCTGAATGTTACAGGAGCACTATGATGGAACTATGGAATATGGAACTCATATGAGCAAATATGAAGGTTTGTTTGTATCACATTGTTCTTGGAATACGTAATTCAATGGCATTCTAAAGTCAAATATTGCACTCTGTATTATTTTGAATGGGTTTATTTTGCATTAATGACCAGATGACTGTACATTATCCCTTAAAATATAACTAACAATGTACAAATGGGGGAAGCATTGTTTGGGATAATGAGGAGCACATCTGAGACTCTAGGGACAGAATTTGAGGTACCATTCTGTTGTTTTGTGTTCGTCGAACCCTCTGTGAGCAGATAATACTGCCTTAACTCATCTAGATTAGCTAGAACATTTATGTGATCTAGTTTAGTAACGTACGGCAGCTAAATCTCTAAACAGGTTGTCTGGCAGCTCGGGGGTTTCTGGGAGTATGTTTGTCTGGTCTGAACGGTCTTTGAAATAATGAATAATAACACTCATTTATGAGATGACAAGGAAAGAGTGTGTGCTGGCTGGTCCTGGAATATCACATCTTCCTGTTTTCCTGTTGTGACATTTTCCTGACCTCGCCGAGTTCCGTCAGCCTTTCCACATCCGATCAATCCTAGCTCCCAGCATGCAACCCGGGTGTGTGATTTTCAGCTCTCACGAAATCTCAGAACCCCCCCCAGCATTTCTCTGATCTGATTAGGTTGTGTAGGGATTCCCAAAACGAAAACCTTTTCGGTTGGCATTCTAGCAAAATTCCACTGTGCAGAAATATGACAAGTCTAGTCAGGAGCATTTGGCTGCTACTTGTGCCGGTTCACACAAAAGAGCATTATTTCAGCTTCAATTCATCTTGCATGAGGGCTATTGGAGTGTGTCGGTGTGAGCAGTATTTAATGAGCATGCATACACACAGATGAACTCACCCAATGTGATTGGTCCGTAATGAGATTTCCAGCTCCCGCAGGACCTGCGTCGACTCCTGCACTCTCCTCCTGAACTTCTGCAGAGGAAAGAAAGAAGAAACATCCTTTACTGCAGCCTTCATCTAATAGGCTTAATAACAATGAGAAAGAAATCGCTTTTAATATCGCAATTGTTTCTCATAGATAACGATGAGATTAAACAAATAGCAAATGGAGAAAAATACAAGTATTGTCATACATGTCTCCTCTACACTGAAAAAAAAAAAAATATATACACATGACAGTAATGGGTCCAACTTAAATATGTACATACATTTCAGAATGTGGTGCATCCTTGGGAATAATCACTTTGGATCTGGAATAAAAAGCTTTCAAAATATGGCTTTCCAAAAAAAAAAAAGTGGTCTCTTGGCTCAACTTGCCCCCAGTGAGGGTTAGGTTGAGCCTAGGAAGAGGGCAAGTTGAGCCACATGGAGTTAAACTGTGCCATTGATTACGCTGAAGTAAAACTGAACATTTTCACCTCGTGCTATATCAAAGGAAGAGAAATTCAATAAAAATGTCTTCTTAAAATCTATGTGTGAGCCTTGTGATGGAAGGGCATTCATCCAGGGAGTTTCCCCACCTGTGGCTCAAGACGCTGGGTTAGGATCCAGCTCCCTGCTACCCTAATAAGGACAAAAAGGTCTGGATAGTAGAATGGATGGATGTAATTGACCTTACAAAACTGGGCTAATAGTACTCAACATCCCACTTCTAAATGTTGCAGGCAAATACAATTTCATAAAAACTTCAATGGCCAATTTTTATAAACAAGGCCTATTTAAAATTTTCAGAACAAAAGCAAGTTCAAAACAAATAACAAAATAAAAAAATGTTTGGTCTAAAATGAATGAAATATAATGTAGAATTACAGTAAAATAATACTTTATAATCATAAGAAGGGGTGAGCCACTGACTCAACTTACCCCAGGACTTTTGGCTCAAATTACCCCACTCCTACCATTTTAACAAACCATATATACAGTATATATATATATATATATATATATGGTATGGTTCAAACCTTAGATCTTGATTTTATATTAAAAAAATTCCAAATTTTCCCAAAGAGTAAAACATTCATACAACGTAAAAAAATATTCTTTATTATAAATACTACATACCTAATCTATATTTTATTATTATTACTATTATTACTTTATTTAATTTTTTTAATTTTTTTTTTTTTTTACTATAAATACTAAATATAAAGTACTATAAAGGCTCAATTATCTATAATATGGAAATAGTCTGTAAAGCTATCCTGTATGTGTTTTGCACACCAAGTGAAAAATATCATTTAAAAATTATTTTTTTTTAGACCAACTGAAACAGGTTTAAACCAGACAAATATGTAGAGTTTTATGGAGAGATCTCAACAATGTCTCAAACTGTGCTCAGATTTTCCAAGATGCCAAATTCTGCAATCAAAAGAGCTCAGTATGAACTCAAACATACTCTTTATGTTTGTTAACAATTGCTTCATTTACCTCTATTTTTACTTCTTTTAAATTATATACATTTGACTCATTCATTTTTACCTATTATTTGAAAATCTGAGACAAAGTGATTCTTAAATTAAACATAATTGGGTGAATTCAACAATGATCCGGACTTTGTCACATTCACTCAACTAAAAACTCTGGCATCATAAACAATTAAAGGACTGAATAAAATGTTCAAAGTAATGGTTTGTATTTGGTTGTTTTCTCCAGTTAGTCTCATAATAGCGTTGAGTCCAAACTGTGGACCCAGTTTTGTTTTCTGTAGCCATGGTTACAGTGGCTTTGTGGCCGACCCAATCATCTCAATGCATGTGAAACCGCCGTCCAATGAGAGGGCTTTCATCAGCTGAATGAGATATGCTGCCAAATCTTAACTGGAAACTGCTGCTGCAGATCTGCAACACTAATTAGACGGCAGCCATGACGATGAGTGGCAGGCCAGGCATTAATATTCAGTCTGATTCACTGATGTCAGACACTGAAATGATTGCATCGAAGGGTGTTAGAGAGGGAATGACAGTGAAAAAGAGGGAGGGATGGAGACAGCAACAGACAGAAAGACGGAGACATGTATTAAAACACTTAATTCACATTCTTATACTATATACTTCAAGTATGCATTTAGCTGGTGATAGGAATGTATATACTTTTAAGTACAAAATAATAGTCTACACCAATATTGGGACATGTAACCATGCTATAAAAGTATGCCTTGATAACACACACCCATTTGTTTACAAATTAGCATCTAGCTAATTCCATCAATTAAAAGTCAAGATGAAAAACCAATATTATATTTACTTTCTTAATGCATGTTCCTGGTTTTATTCTATTAAAAGGAAAACAATGTAACTTGCATTGCCTCTGAAATGACATGTTGTCACTAGGCGCGTTTCCATTACCCTTCAAATTGCGCAAATTAAAATTGCGAATTGAAAATACGCCTAATGGAAACACGTCAATTTCGCAAAAATGCCCATATATCGCAAAAAAAGTTTTTACGCTCGCATGAGGTGGTTGTCACTGAAGCTGATTGCGGCCACTCAATGCTTGTGTTTATGTTTGTATACAGGCTATGGTTTATTCCAGCCGCGCCACGCACATTTCTGAAGCGGCTCTCTTTGCTGCTTCTGTAAAGATACACGCATAAGCCTCCTTTGAATAAATATAGCCAAAATCCGTCAAAATCCCACCAAAATCCATTGCCATGACTTATCGCGAGAGGCAAAGGGTTACGTTTAAGTCTCATAACATTGGTTAATGGAAATGCCGTCATTTCGACATTTATAAAATATCGCCAAAGTTTTGCGCAAATCTGTAATGGAAACGCGCCTACTGACATCCTCGTATGTCTCTTTTCCCCAGACAAGTCTAGGCCAGGATTTCTAAGTGTGTTGGGGTTTTGGCTTTGTTTTACTATTGTTTCATACTTGCTTAAGGTAATGACTAAGAAGTAGTTTGACCAATAGTGTGCAGGCATTGTACATAATCAACCAATCGCGGCGTGTGAGAAGGTGGGATCTACAAAGAATGGTCAAAGCAAAATGAGGACTGTAGAGAGCACATCTGTATGGAAAACAAAGCTAAAACCCAGACAATTTAGAAATCCTGGCCGGCAAAAGAGGACGTATAGTCACCATATTTTAACCTCTCCTCACCAAGAGACACATATTCACCATCCAATCAATGCCTGGATAAAATAAAATCCTGTCCTTTATTTTTCCCTTATTGAATATCCAGTTTCATTTGTCAAATTACAGAAGTAAAATGTGTAGTAAATTCCAGTTCAAACTGACTTTTAAAGTTAATTATATTTTCAATTAAAAGCATACATCACAACTCAAAAATCCACTTGAAAAATTGCACAGCCTGAGCACTTTTGGCCTACTATTCTACTACAATATAATGTTACACACTTATTCTAATTCAAACTCACATTTCGGATGGATATTATGGAAATTGAGACAGTGAGGGACAAAGTGAACGAGACAGACGCATAAAACCAACTGAAATGGTGAGTATGGAGAAAAAGAGGGGAGTGTGTGCTCTGTTGTTCCCAGCGTGGGTGTGTTTGGCACATGTGGAGTGCAGTGTGTGTTTTCAGTGTGTGCGCAGAGCTCACGCTCCCACCTCGACTTTAAGCATTCCCAGCTGCGGAGAGTGAGAGAGGGAAAGAGAATGGGAAAAAGAAAGCAGTTCTCCAGAGAGGTCATCCTGGAATGGAATCGATGGTACAGACATTCTTTAGGGACCCTCTGGAATGACCCTCTTCCTGCTGCGATCCCATTGGCTGAGAGCCGCGTGTGGAATGCACCGTATGTAAAGCTCTCAGCACACACAAAGTAACAATTGTTCACGTCTGCAGAAAAGAGCCGTTGCCAGAAAGTACAGTCGTAACTCTCTCCCTCCCTCTCTGTCTGTTTCTCACTTCCATTATATTAATCCTCTACTTTCCCTGGATCTTTCTGTTTCCCTCTGTTTTTGTTATGTGTCTCAAGTCTTTCGTCCTCCTTTTCTCTTTCACCACATCCCCTAATAATCCCATATCCCATGGTCTCTGTTTTATTTCTTTCTTGTTCTGTCTTTCTGACAGCTTAGGGACATGATGTCAGCCGCCGGCATGTTACGCCCATGAGATCAGCTCAAGAACACCTTCAGATTCCACATCACATAAACACAACAATATCTGACCTTTAATATTTAATCACATCTGTCTTCAATTCATTTCCGGTCCCTTATCCCTTCTTCCAACTCCTCTCCTTACTTTTCCCTCTCATCTCCCCTTGTCGCATAGCTTTTTCTTTTGTCTTTTTTTTTTAGGTCAAAGTTTTTATGACTTATCATCAGGGGTGAAATCATAATATTTTATCATAATGTCACCAAGGTCCCACTTAAGGTTTTGAGCCAAATTATCAATTCTTTACATTTTTTTTCTCTTTTTTTTTTTTTTTGTGTGTGTGTGTATATGTGTGTGTTTATAATATATATATATATATATATATATATACACCTTGCTAC
>NW_015634028.1:949291-949597 GCF_001515625.1 Sinocyclocheilus rhinocerous | reverse complement strand
AATCTTCCTTTTATGTCTAAAATGTTAGAAAAAGTTGTGTCTGCTTAATTGTGCCCCTTCCTGCAAAAAAATTATCTCTGTGAAGAATTTCAGGTTTCAGGCCCCACCATAGCACAGAAACTGCACTTGTTAAAATTACAAATGACTTGCTTCTTGCGTCAGACCAAGGCTGCATCTCATTGCTAGTTTTACTTGATCTTAGTGCTGCGTTCGACACTATAGATCATGACATACTCATAGATCGATTACAAAACTATACAGGTATTCAAGGGCAGGCTTAAGATGGTTTAGATCCTACCTGTCCAA
>NW_015634028.1:936176-947439 GCF_001515625.1 Sinocyclocheilus rhinocerous | reverse complement strand
GTACATTTCTGCCATATGTACATTAACTGACAGTCACCACTGATAAGCTACTACTAAATATTGTAGAAACTTAATTTGCTGTAAAGTTGCTTTGCAACTATTTGTATCGTGAAAAGCTCTATACAAATAAACTTGAATTGAATTAAATGTAAACACCATTTTGCTTGAGTCCAATGTAGATTTAACATCCCAGGCTCATTGGAAATACTTGTTTGTGGTGACGTTCCTGCAACACAGAAATTTGCGTTCTATACGTGTTGATGGCCATGTTTTTATTCAACTTGGTCTCATAAAAATACGTACCTCTGGGTACTTTTCTGCAACACTGTTTTTACGTACCTTACTGCACGTTTCGACACAGTTTCAAAGAGAAATGTCCACTGAGTGGCGCTAAAACATGGGTTCTATACGTGAACCCTGGTACGTTTTTATTAAGTTGATATAGGTACGTATTGAGTGTTTTTATTATGTTGCTTCAGGTACGTATTGCGGCGGTTCAGAATTCAAATATCCGTGGACTGTCGCTAAAAGTTAATGCTCTACTATCGTTTTGGAAATATGCCCTACACCAAACCCAACCCTAAACCTACCCGATAGTGTTAACAAATGCAAAACTGACATAAACTGTTTTGTCAAACCGTAATTCCACGGGATTCGAACCAGAGCTCCTCACCTCTTAAGTATGTCTCCGTACACCGTGATCTACCGAACAAACCTACCGTCTATGAAAACCCATATATATGAAGCTGGATATGTGCGATGCTAACGTTCAAAAGCATCAGTTTTCAAATCTCCCAGCATATTAAAATTGTTTTGAAGTTATAACATAATATTCTTCAAGTAATTGTGCGAAAATTACGCTTTATTAATCAAAACTCTGTAAATTTGTGTGAAAAGGAATACAAGGTGTCATAGTTTTACTGCCTCTAGTGTTAATTTATTTTGGAAACTGCAGTGATATGTACTTATTGGTACGTATTTCGCGTCTCGCAAAAAAGTGCCCCCAGGTACGTTTTTGCCATGAGACCAGGTCGTTTTTATTACATTGCTTCAGGTACATATTGTGGTGGTTCAGAATTAATAGGTTCATGCTTTATCTTGTTGGAAACAGAACTACCTTGTTTTATCTTATCTACCTTTATCTTGTTGGAAACAAGATAAATCCAACCCTAAACCTACTCGATAGATGTGACACTAACATTTAAAAGTATCAGTTGTCAAATCTCAAAACATAATATTGTGCAATTAATTGTGCGAAAATTAGGCTTTCTTAATCAAAAAGGTGCTACACACTGCCAAGCAAAGCACAAGATACGTCTGGTCTCAACCTCTGACCGCAAGGCCACAGACTGCCTGAGTCTGTTCACTGACCGTCTAGAATATTGCATATATTGATTGTGTCAATATAAATGTCCTGAAAAAGCACTTCTGGAAAAGAAGTAATTACTGGATTTGCCAAAATTTGGGATTCAAGGTCAAATCTTTATTTGAGGCACTTTGTACCATTATTTGCATAAATTAAAATGTTCCATGTTTGTCTCCAAACAAACAAACAAACAAACGGTTGGTCACTTTACTTGTTAATCAGACAGTCTCTTCTTGACCAAGTGGGCAGTTATTGGCCTGAATAAACTGCAATCTTTATGGCGCTAGTTAGAAGTCTGGCTACGTGAGTCTAGGTTTAGTGGACTCTACCACATTTGACTCTAATCTTTTGTTGGTCTTATGTTTAGGGGTAATTCATAGTTTTCAGTCATGTGATTTGTGCGCAGACCAAGAGGGCAAAACATCTACAGAACTGCAGAACAAACCTGTCAATTTTCCATCTGTTCAAGTCATGAATATTTAGATTAAAAAAGTCAATAAACTGCACGTTTTAGGCACTTGCGATCCATATAGAGCACCCACCACAGTATTTTAATGTAATATTTAATCACTAAAAACAGTGGGACATTCTAAAATGTTAAAAACGCTTTATGTGCCCAAATGCATTAAGACAGTGGTATTCAAAATCAAAATCAACCTTACTGATGATGCATACTATATACAGGCATGCAGATGAACCTAGAATATAAACACAATATACTAAACTGCATGGGATTTCTACGGGAAAATGCTTAAAGTGAACTGGCGTTCATATTTGGGATTCATCTGCATATTATGTTTTATATATACTGAATCCATCATGTGTTCTTTTATCCACCTGTTTGACATTGTTGACATTACAACGTTGTAAAAGTTCAGAATGGCTCAGTTTCAATAAACAGATGTTTTGAAGGAAGTATTAAGTTTTGAGTTCTGGAAAACGTGATTCCTCCATGATACTGTATGACACCTTTAAGGTTAGACACTTTCCCTACATCAGAAATCAGCTGTGAAGCATGGTGTAACATTTGATCTCAATCACTGGAATCAAGTTTGACCTAGCAGGAAGTAAGGTTTACCCCAGCAGGAAGTAGAATGCCTGCTGTTCCTCTCCATACTCAGCTGTTGTAGTGTAGCTATAAGGACAGCACTCTAGCCAAGATAACGGAGTTATCAGGAGGTATTTTTCATGTGAGGTCGCCCATCCCAGCCTTAACACACACGCACACGCTGCTCCACACTGGATTTGAGGGAATGAGACCTGAACTCACCTTCCTGGTCACGGCCGGGTCGAGATAACTCTGCAACTTGTGGATGTATGTGTGAGGAGGATTCTTCACCTGGAATCGTTCCTGGAAAAGAGAGATGTGTTCATCATTTTACTGACTTTAGAGTATAAAGTCAGTAATTTTCATATTAGTTCTAGGTGTGTGAGGAATGTGGTGTAGGTTTATCCAATTTGTGGGTCTTTTTTGAGTCACAGATAACAATAAATCTGAATTACATTTAATATTCACATAATGTTGTTCCAATTAACAAAAATGGCTGATCAATTTAATGTTGATAATGTTGATGTCTATTAAGAGTTTCTGAGCTCCTAGCATGCATTGTGACATTATTAAAACATGTTCTTACTCTTATAGAGTGATATTTATCATCATCTTCAATGGAGTGTTGAGGATCATGTGCGACTCTGCATTGTTCACTTCATATATAGGAGTTTAATTGCTAATTTTGCAATGACCAAAGTACTGTAGTGTTATTTGAGACAATTATAAAGTTATGAGAGAGATTGTTCACAGTGCACATACACACATTGAAAGTATGTGAACCACCTCTTCAGACTGAACAAGTTCTGAACACAACTAGGAAACAGTAAACAAAAAATTACAATTTAACAAATCACACTGATATGTTAAATAATATCAGTCTCTGTGTGATCATACGTCTCTTCACCATATAACAGAAATTAATTCAGAGGACCTATTATCACAACTCAATGCATGGCTGCAAAAATAAATAAATAAATAAATAAAATAAAAATAAAATAATAATATGGCAGTATCCTCTCAGCTATGTTCCTTCTTAGAGAGAAATAATATTTCTGAGGATTTCCAGTCAGGATTTAGACCGTATAATAGTACTGAGACTGCTCTCATCAGAGTTACAAATGACCTGCTCTTATCATCCGATCGTGGTTGTATTTCTCTATTAGTGCTACTGGATCTTAGCACTGCGTTTGACACTATCAACCACAACATTCTTTTGAGTAGACTACAAAATTAGGTTGGCATTAGTGGACTTGTATTGTCATGGTTCAAATCTTACTTATCTGACCGCCATCAATTCATAGCAGTGAATGACGAGAATATCATATCGATCAGAAGTACAGTATGGAGTACCACAAGGCTCAGTACTAGGACCGTTGCTTTTCACACTTTACATGTTCCCCTTGGAAGATATCATCAAGAAACATGGTGTTAGCTTTCACTGTTATGCTCATGATACTCAGCTCTATATTTCTTTGCGGCTCGATGACACATACTAATTCGCAAAACTAACGGAATGCATAGTTGACATAAAAAACTGGATGACTAGTAATTTCCTACTGCTATATTCTGAAAAAAAAAACAGAGGTTTTAATTATAGGACCAAAAATCTCTGCATGTAATAACCTAAAACACTGTCTAACACTTGATGGCTACTCTAATTACTTATAAAGCCCTGAATAGTTTAGCTTCTCAGTAATGGAGCAAGTTCATATAGCATTATAGTCCTTCACGTCCGCTACGATCTCAAAGCTCTGGCAATTTGATAATACCTATAATGTCAAAATCACCTGCTTGCAGCAGATCCTTTTCCTATTTAGCGCCCAAATCTAGATTAAAGACCCTTCTCTTTAACCTGGCATACACATAACACACTATCACATTTCTATCATTCAAATTATTTAAAGGATTGTTAGGTTGCATTAATTAGGTCAACTGGAACCGGGAACACTTCCCATAACACCCGATGTACTCGTTACATAGTAAGAAGAATGATACCTACGCTAAACGGTAAAATTCCGGCAACCACAGCTGCCGGTTTTCTACCGTAAATTTTACGGATTTTTAGATTAAAGACCCTTCTCTTTAACCTGGCATACACATAACACACTATCACATTTCTATCATTCAAATTATTTAAAGGATTGTTAGGTTGCATTAATTAGGTCAACTGGAACCGGGAACACTTCCCATAACACCCGATGTACTCGTTACATAGTAAGAAGAATGATACCTACGCTAATATTAGTCTGTTTCATTCTTATTCCGAGGTCACCGTAGCCACCCAGATCCGGTCTGTATCCAGACCAGATGGTGGATCAGCATCTATAGAAACGACCTCCACAGCCCTGAATGTCAGCGGAGACCATGTCAACTAGAAGAGCCCCAGAGACAGATCCCCTGCGAAGACCTCTTCAACTAAACGGCCATTGGGACAAGACCACGGAAACCAGACAAGTCCTCTTCACTTGTGTTGCAGCCTGGAATTAAACCACGACATGCTGGTTTCGTCTGGCCAGAGGAGAACTGTCCCCCCGACTGAGCCTGGTTTCAAGGTTTTTTTCTCCATTTCTGTCACCGATGGAGTTTTGATTCCTTGCCACTGTCACCTTTGGCTTGCTTAGTTGGGGACACAATTTCTGGCAATATTAATTGTCGGCTTGATTGCACAGATACTATTGCAAGAGAGCTGAACTGGATGATGACATCACTGAATCATCCATTAACTGACTTTAACTGAAAAATTGTTATTTGTTATTGTCCTCTTGCATTATTGACAAACTATGTTTCTGTTTAACACTGTAAAGCTGCTTTGACACAATCTGTATTCTATAAAGTGCTATATAAATAAAGGTGACTTGACTTGACTATTTTTATGACTTTAGACTACAACTTTATACTAAATTGTGTTTACACTACTAATTAAGGTCCTCCATCTCAGTGTATTTCATTGGTTGAACATAATTTCATTAGAAGTTGCCCTAAAAGATGGATGAAAACTGCATTATTTATTTATTTATGAGCCAAAACATTTGTTTTTAGAGTTTAAGAACTGGGTTGACAGATTACATATTGTATGAGATTAGGGTTAGGGTAGCACACTGCTCTAAATTCTCCTAAGAGAGATTAGTCATCATTCAGACTAAACTACTATGAACTGGCCAACAGTGTGAGGACACAGATACTGGCATTCAGTCAAACAAATCAACATGCATTTGAAATATTTGCTAAATACACGTTGTAAACACCATGGTCCAAGCAAATATATATTTTTGCTCATTAACAGTATTTTAAATTTTCTACACAGACTTACACAGTTAAAATGCAAAATGTAATTGAGGGCAGGTATATCAACATAAGTCCACAAGTCTGTCTGTGTGTCCATAATCTTGTCAGTTGTGTTTTAGAGCAGTGGTTTTGAGTCTTGTTCCTGGAGCGCCAAAAACAATGCCCATTTTGCATGTCTCTTTAATCAAACACACCTGATTCAGATCATCAGCTCATTAGCAAATACTCCAAACCTTACAAAGGAAGTGCTACAGAATTTAAGTAAAAATTATTATTAATCATTTTTGATTAAGAATGATTATTTTAATGATCATTATTATTAGTTTATGTATAATAAGTATACATACTAATAATTTTAATATATACTAAATCAAATGTGTATTCCATTCTCTCACACATTTGGATGTTTTCCTTGGCAACAGCCAATCAACAGCAGCACATAACAGGAAAGAGGAAGAGACCTAGTTCCCTTCAAAACAACACAAGGCCCCTGCACATACACAACATATCAGCCACTGCTATCACTTTGACACTGAACATGTGGCCGGTGTGTGTGTGTGTGTGTATGTGAAAGTAACACAAGAGCAAGCCTCTTCTTAGGGTCTGGAGTGTATTGTATGGAACAGAAGGGTAGAAGTATGAGACAACATAGCATTTGTTATACAGTAGTTAGTATAAAAAATGGGCAAGCGTATTTTTACAAAGCATACCTATTATTATTGTTACTGTTTTTAGGGTAACACTAGAATACGGAACACATTCACTATTAACTAAGAGCTTTCCCTCAATAAACTGCTAATTTGCTGCTTATTAATAGTAAGGTAGTTGTTAAGTTTAGGTGTGGGGTAAGAGATCTAAAATATGGACATGCAGAATAAGGCAACAATATGTGCTTTATAAGTACTAATAAACAGCCAATATGCTAGTAATATGTATGCTAATAAGCAAGTAGTTAGTCGTGGTAATTGGTTCTTAAAATAAGTTGTTAGCGTTTTTAGTAACTTGATCAACATGGCAGGTCATGTGATCTCAACATACAGAAAACTATCAGCGAGGTCACATGATGGCCAGTACAGTTCACCATCTCTGTCAATATCACTGGTTGGATGGGACAAACACAGTGGAAGATGAATAGAAAACAAACAACAGACAGACAAGTTGTGTTGTCTTCATGAGAACATGATTGAGACAATATGTTATGTCTGCAGGGCCACAAGGTCACCTGATGAACAAACAATGACTCAGTGTAGTACAGTGAGCCCACACTTGTTCTAATGAAATGCATGGTAAAACCTGAAATACATGACGGACTGGTGGAGTTCATTTCCATGGGGCATAATATGTGGCACCATGTTAAAGTTTAACCATAAATTAAAATTCTGTGATCATTTACTCCACCTCATATCGTTTCAAACCTGTATGACTTTATTTCTTTAGCTGCTAGCTGAACTTTACTCTAGATGAAAGACCGTGAGAATGGAGGAGGTAAGAGAAGGAGAGAATGCATTACCTGGTCACAAATGAGTTCCCATTTCTTCTCATTGTCGTACTGCCGTAGTAATCTTGCTTTGTCTGGAGGCAAGTTCATTGAGTTCTGTGTAAAGACACAAAGAGAGAGTGAAGTTAGGTTAAACTCCTGTAACTTCCACAGCTATCAGACAGACAAGAGTGTCTCTATATGTTTACTGGGGTAATGACAAAAAAATAAGGAATGACTTATAGCAATGCACATCTCACAGCTTCAACGTTTAAGAAGTAAAGTGTGCTTTAAATGCAGTGCAGTTTTAAAGAGGCTTTAAAAATGAGCTGAAGTTGAAGAATGTGTGTTTGTCTGACCCCTTAAAAATAAATTCACCCCATTTATAACAAACTCACTGTATTAGAAAAAATGACTGTGTGTAAAATGTGCAGGTTCAGCAGAAGAAGAGGAGACACATGGGGCTGTGTGTCTGATTTGCCAGCATCTTCTTCCTCTACAGACAGCAGCGAGAGCTGCTCAACTCAAGAATTAATACTGCTATAAAACACTCCCATCAGTGTGGAAAGAAAAAGTCATCAGTGTCACGCTGACACACACACGAGGGACGAGGAGACGCTGGAGAATACTTTTAACAGGACTTTATTTGCACCAAGGGAGACGAACACAGGAAGACGTTCACAGGAAGACGTACACAGGAAGACCTTCACCATCGGACAGAGAACTAGGGACTGGGAACACTTTATATACACACACACACAGGAGGAGGGGATGACGAGACACACCTGGGAGCCATGACACATCAAGGGAAACACCTGGGAAGAAATCAACTTAATCAGGGGAGGAACAGGAAACAAACCAAATAAGGGCATGGGAAGGCACATGGGGAGCAGGACACACACGAAACATGGAACAGAGTCTGACAGTAAGAAACCTAAACTGAGCTTATTTTCTGCAATAATACAAAAGCCAATGGAAAAATCCTATTGGGTTTTGGTCAAGGGAACCAGGGTGGTACTAACTTTTCGGGTTGGCTTAGATTTTCTCTTAGCACCAAACAAAAGTTTGAACACCTTTTTCACTCATTGAACTTCATTGGAAGGTTTTTTTTTAAGACGGTTCCCTTAGATTTGCTTGTGCTAAAACCATTAACACATGTCTGCTATCAAGGCAGTTATAGTACAATCGCAGCTGAATCCAGTGTGTTTAGAACAGTCTCTGACAGCATGTGTCATTCAAAAGTGTATACAGTGATTTGTGTTACTGGATGACACCTGTGATCTACTTCCAACTTTGCTTCCACATTCAAGGCACATTCCGTTTTATTTTCCTCCATGGTGTCTACCTTTACACCACTCTCTCTTTCTGTCTCTCTTTCTCTCTCTCTCTGTCTCACAGTGGAGTTTATTTTTGTGCCTGGCATCAACTGGAGTGAATAATACTTTACTTAATGGAGTGTGCTCATATTAGCTGCTTTAGACATTTACTCATTCTCCTCTTCCTCTAAGAATAACCGTAGATCCCCATGCCAGAGTTCTTGTTTCACTCTGTCTCTCACTTTTATTTTCCTACTGCTATTTAGAAGGACAGGGACAATGTTTGGAAGAGCATCAACCACTCAATGACCAGACGTCAGATGGCAGACCTGGACCAGAACTGGTTAAGCAAGAGGAGAAATACAACTATGGCATAAAGAAAATCTATGGGGAAAAAAAGTTTGGATTAAAACATGGCTGTGATATTAAAATGCACCGTTTGGTTTCCTCTAGCTTGACAAAAGCATGAGTCTTGGTTAACCACTGCTGAATTATTTTGGCTGTTTGACGACAAAGAGTTAGGGTGAGGGAGAACAAGAAAGAAAACAAGCTCCTCACCCTGAACATATTACATTGTTGTAGAGGGTGTTTAAAAGCTATGAAAAAAAGACAGGGTCAAATAAAGGAGACACTGTGTTCTGTTATATATACAAATTATGGATTCCAGTTTAACATTTAAAAGGAGGCAGTTTTGCTTTTATGTCCAGTAAAAGTGACTATCAATAAAATGAACACACTGTACTGTGTAGACAAGAATATAAGTCATCTGTTAAGGTGAGGTCTCAAAAGCCAAACACAGAGAATGTTAAAACAATTGTGAATACATTAAAGATACTGTGAAAGTACTATCCGGTCCATAATGACGAGTCAAGTCAATGAATACTGTAGTAAATGTAAAATAAATTTGACTGTGGTGCAGTAGTAAGAGATCTTATGAGGTGACTTTTTCACAATATATACATATTTTGTGGAAAAACAATATATACATTTTTTAATACACTGAAGGAGGAAGGAAGTGGAAGTAGAGTAATGTCATTACACATAGCTGATCTAAGTCTTTGTACATGATAAGGATAATTTTAGCTATAAAATAGCTGCGAAGTCAAATTTCTGCTAATGATGCCTCATGGTCGTTATATTGTCAATAACTAATGTAGTAAGCCAATGAAACCGTGTTGTAAAATGTTATTGATCAAATGAATGGAAATCATTTGAGACATTTGTCATTTGAGTTAAATGAAGTTAGTAAATCTGCACCAAAGAGCTGCTCCAAAAGTTTCTCAAATGAGCACTGTCAGTGCTCTTGACCTCAACATATTTTATTGCAGAAACACATTAAAATTCAAGACATAACCTGAACAAACGTTTCCAACGCACAAATTCAGTGTTATGTCTGAGATAGGACCTGACTAACTAGTGCACTGAATCATTCCAGGTGGCAAAATCACTCGTGGCCGTCTCCCTCTGGATCTAATCAGTCAGGTACATGCTCACCCTCTAAGCCAGCACACAGACTGATATGAGTAATTTATGGGATGGAATTAAACCAATACCGATAATGACATTTTCTATGCTGCTTAGCAGCTGGTTTGTTGCTCCTAAGGTGTGAAAGTGGTTCTTTTTTGGGTTATGAGTCATGCATGGGAATTATAGTCTCAGTTTGAGATTGGTGGTACTTGCAGTGATCCATGTTATGGTCATTGAAGCATATTGAAGGCTAGAGTAAAACCTTTATTTGCCAGAATGTGAAGAAAAAAATCCCACTAGCAGATGAAGACATCTCAATATGCAATTGAGATACACCATTGGATTCCAGTCCATTGATCCAGGACCTTTACAGCTTTGTGACAGATCAGCATTGCATTAAGACATGGTGATTTTATTGCATGCTTTTGGGATCATGATATGAAATTGACATATTACATTATCAAGCACAATATAGGCTACAGGTAACAGAACAGTTTAGATGTGTTGTTTTCTGGTGAATCTAATGTATCAAAGTTAACTAAGCTGTTAGGAGTACTTGACAGCACATGTCTAGCCATTATATGTTAAGAACTCTCGTGGAGCATATTTTACTTAAACATGCAGTGTGTGAATGAAAAAATGAAAACTGGGGTCACCACAAAGGCACAGTGAAGCAAAATCTTACAGGCAGCCAGGGAATAGCTTAATGTAGCTGCATATATTCTGGAGTGGATATCAGAATATTTTCAATTTTCCCCTTTTCCTTGTGGGATATATATTTTTTTTTAAAACAAAAATTCCTATTAGAGGCTGGGTTATATATTTCTTTGGTTTGGGCTGGTCGGGAGGTGTACTTAAACCAGTATATTATGAGTATTAAGTCTGTCATGATTTCAGAATGTTATGCAGATAACATTAGCTATTGAAAAAAATTGCATATTTTCAGTGATGAAGATTATTATTTTTGTAGGTGCTGTTAACACTTTTATTCACTCTTTTAGTGAGCAAATGCATGTTAATAGTTGGATATTTCAATACAAATGGCATGTCTTTTGTAATAAAGTGCCAAAAAATAAAACAAGTATGTTTTATTTGGATTTTAACTGAAAACTAATTACAATTTAAAGGCAGGGTATGTGATTTTTCAAAAACACTTTAGAAAACTGATTCGGGCCGAATAGCAAAACAAACTTGTAGCCAATCAGCAATAAGGGGCGTGTCTACTCGTGATGTGGAGGAGAGAGCTTTCAGTGCATGGGACGGACATTAGCCGAGCCGAGCGACAGAAAGATAGAGATGGC
>NW_015634028.1:926837-934495 GCF_001515625.1 Sinocyclocheilus rhinocerous | reverse complement strand
CTGGAGCCGACACTGGAGCGAGCTCTGGGGCTGGAGCCGACACTGGAGCGAGCTCTGGGGCTGGAGCCGACACTGGAGCGAGCTCTGGGGCTGGAGCCGACACTGGAGCGAGCTCTGGGGCTGGAGCCGACACTGGAGCGAGCTCTGGGGCTGGAGCCGACACTGGAGCGAGCTCTGGGGCTGGAGCCGACACTGGAGCGAGCTCTGGGGCTGGAGCCGACACTGGAGCGAGCTCTGGGGCTGGAGCCGACACTGGAGCGAGCTCTGGGGCTGGAGCCGACACTGGAGCGAGCTCTGGGGCTGGAGCCGGGACTGGAGCGAGCTCTGGGGCTGGAGCCGACATTGGAGCGAGCTCTGGGGCTGGAGCCGACACTGGAGCGAGCTCTGGGCTTGCCACACTAACGTCCTTGGGGCTTGCCACACTAACTGCCGGCTGACTGGACTCGGGAACGGCCGGCTTTCGTGACTCGGGAGAGGCCGGCGGAGGGGTTCCGGATCGAGATTGGAGACTCTCCAGACACCGGATGACTGTCTCCTTCCAGTCCAGGTTGTTGGTGTCTGGGAGCTCCGTGGGATTCATCCCGATCCTCCCGATCCGGAACAGCGTCGCGAGGGTTTCCCCCTCGAGGGAGCTGGCGAGGGCGAGCGCCCTCAACGCCCTCGCGAAGACGACGGGGTCTGGGCTCGCCTGAGCCACGGTGATGAACATTAAACGCTCCTCCATTTGGGGACGTGGAGGAGCGCACGGGAAAAAAGGAAAAACAAAAACTTACAAAAACCGGAAATCAAACACGGGGAAGGGATGCCGCTTACAGTTCGGTCCGATGTTCTGTCACGCTGACACACACACGAGGGACGAGGAGACGCTGGAGAATGCTTTACCAAGACTTTATTTGCACCAAGGGAGACGAACACAGGAAGACCTTCAACGGAAGACGTACAGGGAACTAGGGACTGGGAACACTTTATATACACACACACAGGAGGAGGGGATGACGAGACACACCTGGGAGCAATGACACATCAAGGGACACACCTGGGAAGAAATCAACTTAATCAGGGGAGGAACAGGAAACAAACCAAATAAGGGCATGGGAAGGCACATGGGGAGCAGGACACACACGAAACATGGACCAGAGTCTGACAATCAGGGGGCGGATTCAGAAAAAAATATTAAGAAAGAAGTTAAGAAAGTAAAAGCAAAAATTGACTGTTAGGAGCTCGAAAGAATTTAAGTGCAATTCTTGAAAAACATTCTTAGGAGCATATTTTTAAAAAACGAATTGAATGACAGTAGTGTAATACAGTGGTTCCCAACCCTGGTCCTGGAGGCAGCCCAACACTGCACGTTTTGCATGTCTCCTTAATCAAACACACCTGATTCAGGTCATCATCTCATTAGTAGAGACTCCAAGACCTGAAATTGGTGTGTCAGAGAAAGGGGACATGCAAAATGTGCAGTGTTGGGGTGCCTCAAGGACCAGGGTTGGGAACCACTGGTGTAATACAACAAACTCAATACTGAGAAATCTAAATCCAAGTCATTTTTAAACCTTTATTTAAGTATCAAGCTTCACAATCATTCAAATGTAAAGGCTGCAAGATGTGTTAGTTTAACAACATTGGAAACTGGAAATCATTTGGTTAATGTGATATGAAGGAAAAGAAAACTTCAATAGGCGAAAGCTACAGGTTCTCATTGAGGAAATTATTATTGCAGGGAAGACTATTCTCCTTGGGAGGCTGATTATATCAGGATGGAAAGTAGGAGGTGTACACATGGGAACAAGTGGCAGAGGCTGTTTCAGCTATGACAATGGATTATATGAGTACAACCCTGAATGCATAGAAATCCCTGTCCTACATTTCTACATTTCTTCTTCTTTTCAATAATCTGTTACACTTAGATAACAGACACAATACGTAAGAAAAGATCTGTTGCTCCTTTTGTATAATCACGACACACTAATCAAGTCTTGTACTTCTTTCTTTTCATCTTTCATTTATTTACTTACTTATTTATTCATTTATTTATTGTCAAAAGCTAGAACTAGGATCTAGTATATGAAAAAAAAAAAAAAGTATACAAGATTTGGTCCATGAACTCTTCACTGTTTTTTCACAATCTCTATGAAGAAAACGAAAGGGATATATAGGCTAATTCCAGAACCAAGGCCTTTTTAAAAAGTACAGTAGGTGATGCTCTATAATCAGAGAAAATACATAACTTAATCAATCCAAGACAATTTTCACTACAGCAGTTTTACTAATGCGCTGTTAGCTTAGTCTTTTTCAATAGGGAGTGACTTTGTGCTGGCCTGTGGAGATGTTTATGCTCAAACATACAGACCATCTGCACATGTGTGCGCTCAAACTCCAAACATGTGCTGAGATCAGGCCTCCACCTCTTACACAAGCACTGTCATCTACATCTGCCCTACTTTCACACATCTGCTGCATGGAACTCCCCCAAAATACTGTAGTCACCAGAGCCCCATCCGTACCCCACCCTTCAGAACCAGCCACCCCAACACAAACACATGACTCCCTCTCCAACCGCGTGCTGATGTGAAACTAATCCAGCGCTGTTAAATGACATCTTAATTTGGAAAAACCTGTGGTACGGGAGCCATACTGTTTATCTGTGTGCGTAGACGTGGGCTGCTCTTGTTGTTATTTCTCTGTAGGTTTCCAGAGCAGGGAGCTGCTTTAATGTAGACTGCTATGTTGTGTTTTCCAGAGGGAAACCCAACACTTAAAATCTGATCTATACGCACAAAAGCAAGCCATCGTAATGGTTCTGAACATTGTTTTCAATAGCACTTTTTAATATGAAGACATTATCTCTGTTCTAAAACCTAAATTGAACTGCTTGACTATCAACTGCCTAGGCATCTGCCTACTAAGGGAGCATCCTAACTGAAATCGAACCTCACAAGTGACTGATTTGAAACACTCTCTCTCTGCACCAAACACAGAGTACTCCACATGTGAAGCATGCAAGAGATTTAACTCATGACACATTCCAGTAGAGTTATCCATTAGCATGCTGCTAAGCTAACAGTGCGATACATGCCACACACACATACATTTCTATTAAATGCAGTTAGCTGAACTTTAGAGTACTTTTTGACCCACGCACATGTAAGTAGGACTTAAGGACATCATTATATGTAATTTTATAATTACTTATGTTGCCAGCCAAAGTGTACTGTTGAATGTACTAAATGCATTTAGGATAAACTAAAATGTACAGTTGTGTGTCATGTATTTAATTACATATTTGTAATGATGAAGTTGAACTCCATTACATTTAAAATATCATAACTTTAAATGTAATATCAAATAACACACTTTTAAGATTTGTAGACTTAAAGTTCACTACAAGTGCCCATTCAATACAATGAAGCACAAGTCTGTATGTTAAATGCTACCCACTAAAAAACTAACTACAGACAGATTAAATGTTAAAATGAAGAGCACAGAGAACAGAGAGGAGCTTCTCTTTCTCTTTGAACAGCAAAACACAATGCTTCTGGTTGTGGACAGACTTGCTGATGAAGGCTGTGTAATATGATATCGCTATGACAACAGAGAAACCTAAATCTAATCTGCAAGGCCAGATGTCTGACAAATGAAATAAAGATCTGCAGATCTACAGACCAATATTTGATGGGCAAAGCCATATGCTGGACAAAGACATGTGTTCGCAGAGTAACACCTTGATCTATCTTTAATGTTTCAGAGACACGCGATGTACGATTCACTAGAATTCCTGGTGAAACAACATATCCAGACAGGGCAGATTATTTGTTATATTTGATACAGTTAATTATATTTCCAAATGTAGAAGCCTCTGAGGCCTGCAGATGGATAATTAGACAACCGCCCACAGACCGCTCACTGACCGTCTGATGCGTATTACACACCAAAACAAGAGCTGGGCTCAAACCACCAATTCCAGTCTTTCAGGAGGTACGTAGGATTTTATATCTGTGAACTATTCTGCACTATTTATTAGGTTTAAGTGGATAGAAAATCTAATTACAAAGTCTGAACATATTTATTACAATTTTTTGTAATACTTTAATTTAGGGACCAATTCTTACTGTTAGCTAGTTGTTTACTAGCATGCATATTACTAGCATATTGGCTGTTTCTTAGTACTTATAAAGCACATATTAAAGGGCTCATGGGATGCCCATTTTCCACAAGTTGATATGATTCTTTAGGGTCTTAATGAAAAGTCTGTAGCATAGTTTGGTTAAAATTTCTCAATGGTAATGTAAAACAACACAGTTTTTACCCTGTCAAAAACAGCTCTGTTCATAGCGAGCTGCTTCCTTGCGTGCCGTTTTAAATGCAAATGAGCTCTGCAGACTCCGCCCCTCTCTTCCGAGCCGCTCTCTGAGAAACGGTAAACTTTAGCCACATTCATCGTTAAACTTGCTAACTAGCACATTATTAGGAAATGCGATTTGCAAAGATTCATTAAAAAACCTTACACTCACTTCTTCTGGAGGTGAAGCTGGATCACGAATGATTCGCGCGAAGATAGACGCATTTATGTAGATTGGGGGCGCATTCCCTTCAGAAACAATGTAATCCACTATCGCAAAAAAGTTTTTACGCTCGCATGAGGTGGTTTTTCAGGCAATGCGAAAAAGGATTAATTCGCAAAACTGCAATGGAAACGGCTTTTTCGCATTTACAGGTCACATGGCGTATGTAAAAAGTCATATGATCATTCTTCAATGTACTATAACCTCCAAGAAACACTTCATACGTGGCCGCTCTCCAGTATAAGGCGCTTTCCCTACCATTAAAGCTTAGACAATTTACACTGCACACGTCTGCGGTGCAGTGTGGCTCTGATACGGCCACTGAAGCTGATTGCGGCCACTCTTGTCAATGCTTGTGTTTATTTCAGCTGCGCCACGCAAGTTTCTGAAGCGGCTCTCTGTGCTGCTTCTGTAAAGATATCCGCATACGCCTCCTTTGAAAAAATATAGCCAAAATCCATCAAAATCCCACCAAAATCCGTTGGCATGACTAATCGCGAGAGGCAAAAGGTTACGTTTTAGTCGCATAAGATTGGTTAATGGAAACGCCGTCATTTCGCAATACTTTTTTATCTACATTTCTAAAATATCACCAAAGTTTTGCACAAATCTGTAATGGAAACGTGCTTAATGGCAGACTGATGACAGCTCACTCAGGGCGGGTCTAAGGTAAAACCAGTCCAGTCTGTGCTGAAATGCTACTGTCAATCAAACTATTGTGGGCGGGGCCTGTCTTTGTGACATCACACAGACAGGCATCTGATATCGGCTCAATTTGAGAAAGGGGAAATGATTTAATGAGATTAAAAACAACCACTGGGTGGATCTTTATCATTATAGGGTGGTTGTGTACACACACTGCCAACACATTTCAGTTCAAACAGCTTGTAAAAGCTTGTAAAACCCTTTAATGTCTTATTCTGCATTACCATATTTTAGATCCCTTAATCCTACTCCATACAAAAACTTAACAACTACCTTACGAACTATTAATAAGCAGCAAATTAGGAGTCTATTGAGGCAAAAGTCATAGTTAATAGTTAGTTAATAGAGAGAATTGGTCCCTAAACTAAAGTGTGACTAATTTGGTTTACTGTTGTCTGTATAGTCATTTGGATAGAATGAACTCAATTGTCTATCATCTGAGTATCATTGACTTTGGATTTACAGTACATTCCCCTAAACATCCCATAAAAATATTGGTTGGTTATTTGACATCGCAATCAGATGTTCTTTTCCTGTCCAAGTGGGCGGTTCTTGACCAGAATAAGTTGCAATGTGGACCAGACTTTATACTGATAATCAAAAAACTTTACTGGCTCTGCAAAATGATTGGAAAACAAGAAATATTTCAATATATGAACTTTAGGTGCAGTAAAATAAATGTGGAGAAATGGGAGAGTGTTGAAAAATGAAATATATAAAAATAAACCACCACTTCTGAGTCATTACAACCATATTTACCACCAAAGAATACGAAGTTGGAAAATCCACTTATAGTTTCCAGGAACAACTGCTTGGTTAGGACATTGACGTCTTGTTGTAGTAATGGTCAGCTTGACCCTGGCAACTGAGTTCAGGCAGTACTTTGATCACCTGTGTTTGAGTGGCTCCGATGGGACACTCAAACATCCTCACCGCTCAAACATCTAAATAAGCATCTACACACCCACCCCGCCCTGACCCAAACACCACTAAACACAGCTCTCCCAAAACTAGCACAGCTTGGGCATGAATATCATCATCACTTCATGGTGCTCTTGATGGTGTGTAAGATTTGCTCTAAATTACATGAGAAGAACGAAACCTTAGAGTTCAAATGAAGTAATGTACCATGCAACTGTAGAAAATGACACACTTTGTTATACTGTGGTAGATATCTGTGTGGTTAGCAGTAGGCAGAACTGCTGTATATTAGGTGAAGTATAGGTGGAAATTCTTTACAGTGCAAGTCAAGGAAGAACATGTTATCAGGGGTGTTTGCAATGCACAAGTTTGCTGTACAAATGTAATTTTTGTACAACAACTTTGAATTTGGCTCATCCAAACAGAATTTAGAGTCCAAACTTTCAGTTGCATAATATATAAATTTGACCGTTTTTAGCTTGTTTTGTACTCGTGTTTCATAATGTGAAGCTGTCTTTGCATGAATGTGCGCCTTTGTTTGTCATGAACTATCGGGTCTTTTTGTTTGTACACATCAGGTAAAGAGAGAAAATAATCAAATGAGATAAAGTACCTGTCATTTGGAAAGTATTTGACTTGCTAGAATTAAATCCCATAACAGGCATTACCGCAAGAGATTTTCCTGAAGAAAGAGGGGTGAATCTCTAGCTTGTCATTATATGAGTCATAATAGGACACATGAGAAGGATAAATAAGCCTTATACCAAAGCATGAAGTTTCCTAACTAAGAATTACTTCTGTTTTTAGTCCTAGTTTAGACATGATCTATGGTCTCTTTGTAATGAATCACAATTTTACTGGTCTACACACAAAAAGACAAAATCACCAGACCAGAGGTGTCCTGCTAAATTCAGCTCCAGCCTTCCCAAACACACCTGCCTGGAAGTTTCTAGCAATCATCAAGACCTTGATAAGCTGGTTCAGGAGAGTTCAATTAGGGTTGGAGCTGAACTCTGCAGGTTAGTGGTCCTCCAGGAGCAGGACTGGACACTCCTGCATCAGAACTTACATATCAGAGGGATGGTTTCAGATCAGGCTCAATGTCTTGTAATCACCTGGCGTCTTGGTGATTTTTAGTGGTTGTATGAAGTCAGTTCTCTTTAAGGTTACAGCAGAGTAAGCACAGGTGTGAACCTGATCCACCAATATTTGGCAACCACTAAGTGTCTGTTTCACCTTTTAAAACCTCACAAACACTGCTGTCTGTAAAAGTGTGCTTTCTTTTAAATAAATGCCACTACGCTTGGTATCTAATGCAGCGACATTTATACATTTTAAGTGCAACATATGCGCTTAAATACTTTTTGGGACCACAAGTAAACAATCAATAAATCAATAAATATATATATATATATATATATATTTTTTTTCTTTTCTGAAGTTGTTTGAAAAAAAATATTCAATAATATT
>NW_015634028.1:915104-926443 GCF_001515625.1 Sinocyclocheilus rhinocerous | reverse complement strand
AATAATATTTATATATATATATATATATATATATATATATATATATATATATATATTTCAGTCTTTCTACTGCAAAATTTTATTTTTAATTTAATATATTTAATTTAATATGCAATTTCTAAATGAAAATTGTTTCTACACCACTTTTTTATTCAGTGTAGTAGTAAATATCATCAAGCAGCATAGCTGGATATGTCTGGGATAGGAGTACTAATAAAAATATGGTCTGCCAGCTCAAGCAGACATGCAAGTTTTCCACTGGGAAAGCAGTTTTTTGATGAATGAATCTGTACTGAACTATGTAAGTATGTAATGGCTTTAACAGAGCACTGCTATGATGGAGATCACATCAAAAATTATACTTCAAAGTTATGAAGTGTGTGTGAATGTCTGAGGCTGGACAGGTGTCATCACATCTAAACGAAGTTCCTGAAAGGCAATTTAAATTTCCCGTTCTTGTATCAGATTGACAGTGGATTTGTCAACCATAAAACACAAGTCTCTGTCTGATGTGAGTCTTGGATTTCAAGAGTTTCTCCTCACAGCAGCATAAAGAGGAAGAGAGCAGCTCTCTGAGACAGATTCAAATCTCTCTGCTCCTTCCTCTCAGTCAGGCATGTGATCACTCTTTCTCACATTTTCCTGTGTCTGGTGGCATCCAGAGTCCAGACGGTCTCTTCTAATGTACCAAAAACCCTATTAGACTAGGTTGCAGACTAAAAGTGACAGATTTAGTTTTTTTGACACTAAGAAATATACTGTAAATCCCAGTAACCTTGCACTTATGCTGTATATTAATTATTTACTTAAAACATAAATGCAGGCATTTATAAAATGAATTGTCAAGAGGAAAAAAGTTAAAGCTTTCCAAAAAAAGTTCCAATCTGATTGGCTGGCTGCTATTGAATTTCCAAGAGTCAGAGTTTACAGGTTTACAAGTCTAGCAGAAAAAGAAAAAAAAAACACAAAGGTTTAAAAAGACATCAAGCAATGCGAGCCTCATAGGAAGAACTACAGGAAATATGCAAGACTTTTGACATCAAATAATAAAAAGCTCACTTGTTTTACGTTTTAAGGCAAGATACTGTAGTAGCAAATACTAAAATAAAATGAAATGAATTAAAAAGTAGCAAGAATTTGTCACAGAAAGTCGCCGTCTGGTACAAAAGACCTTCAGCTCTTTACTGGCTTAAATAAACAATATCCCTACTTACAGATTAATGGCTAAAAGCATTCCTGCAGAAACACTTGATGCTTCTCATTAATGTTTTTAGTGTACTGCAAATAATTTTGCAAATTGTATGTATCTGTAACGTCTGTAGGAAGAGCGAAGTCAGAATCTGTCAGCAGGAAAGTCAGTGATTGCAGACAGGCCAAACCTCGCACAGGAAAATTCTCTCTTTTTCTGTCTTCTTCCTCTCTGTCTTTCTGTCCAAAGACCAAACGGCTCATCACAGATGTAGCCAGGTGGCGAGTGTCATCCCCTAATTAGCGCAACATGTTTCCGTAATCCGGCTGATTCTGCGGGGCTGCGCAGGTGTCCCCCGTCTGCTAGCGGATTAGTAGTGTAATCTCAGACCCCCACTGT
This sequence comes from Sinocyclocheilus rhinocerous, assembly GCF_001515625.1. Taxonomy (NCBI): domain Eukaryota; kingdom Metazoa; phylum Chordata; class Actinopteri; order Cypriniformes; family Cyprinidae; genus Sinocyclocheilus; species Sinocyclocheilus rhinocerous. Next base: position 924,855 of record NW_015634028.1, on the reverse strand, counting down.
TCACTCCAACCCTAACACAAACTACTTAGTGAATACTACACAGTATCTACTGTATACTGCCTACTATTTTCTCCTCCTTGAGTATGAGCTCCATATTCTTACCATCTGTGCCTCAAAAGCTTAATTAATCCAATATGATACTCAACAAAAAACCCATATGCAAACTTTTTTTTTGTTTACATATAGTGTCTCAATAAACTGTTCCATTAGAAAAAAGAAAAACAGTGGATTTTCTGGATCTTTCTATTATTTCATATGGGGCTTCATAGGGTTAATATAATTTTAAGTAAAAATGCCTTTGGATGGAATGGATTTTACCCAAAAATGAAAATTATGTCATCATTTACACACTCACAACTTTCCTCGCATTGGCAGTAGCATGTTCCTGTACTTGCTTGCAGCAGCAGCAATAATCTACAGCTACCGCAATAACCAACAGCAGCAGCAATTCAGCAGCAGCGTAGCAGATCTGTTCCGCCAAGACCAAATGCATTAACATTGTCATATCCATCACCATGCTAAAATGTTCAGAGAGTTGTCATGATTGAAATATATATATCAGAGTCTTCATCAAATCCATAATCAAATAACACTAGACGCAGCTTTTGAAACTTAATGCAGCCATGCACAGATCTCCTACAGGTACAGGCAATGAGTGAATATTGTTGGGTGGCCATTGGTTAGTAGGATATCAGGAGGCTCGACATGAAGCTTTTCCAGGTACTTGTCTGTCTTGTCCCGAAACATTTTACTATACAGCGTAATTACAATAAAGTTCTGCCTTTCTGAAAAAGGCTTCTCGAACACAAACAAATGTGATTTTGTACATCAGGAATTGACTGAATTGTTGTCGTTTGCCAAAAAAAAAATTTCAAAAAGGGTGGGAGTCATGAGAAATATAAAGTCAAAGAAATTATAAAGAAATTACATTTTGGAATTGTGATAATTGAAATATTTGGAATTGTGCTAATTTGATAATTAAGTGATCCTGGAGCACTGTTGTAAGTGAATCAAACCAAACTTTGCTGACAGTGACTATTGGCTGTTCACGAGAATCAGCATTGAATGAAGTGCATGATAGACAGTGTCCTGTAATTGTGATTCCTGATTAAATGCATTTACACTTTTGTGCCTCATTAAAAAAGTCTAACGATGCAACTTCCCTGTGCTGCATTCGCAAAATGAACATGGACATAGTCAAATCGCACAATGTGTTTTTGTGGTTGTCCAGGACAAGTGTAAATGTTGAGCCCTGGTTTAGCCTGGATGAAAATTAGTGGTTCATCAGAGAGGGAGAGCCAATCTTTCGAAAACTTTTCTCTCACACAAGTACAACATACAATAGTTGCTCTAGACATACTCCAAACAGAGTTAACAGTCCTTGAGCTGAAACTAACACTCATTCAATGCTTATGTTCAGATTACAAGGCCGAAAGAAAGAAAGAAAGAAAGAAAGAAAGAAAGTGTGAAGCTCAAGCATCACAATTACTAACAGCAACCACAAACATAAACACTAAAAACCAACAGACAACAACAACACGGCTGAGAAAAACATCATAAACTGATTTCAGTCATTTAAAACCCATCATGTTGCTACTTTACTATGCGCTTAATGACTTTTACTTCTGTCCCGAGTCGGCTGTACACATGTGATTCGTGCTGTCCTTTACAGATGCTGTTTGTCAGATCGCACCATATGACCTCAGTCTTGAGTAACGCCCACGGCAGAATGTACGACAGTAACTGTCTTTTTTGTTAGACCGAAAAAAGTACATGTTAGCTAAGAACTGAAATGATGGCATTCAAATAAATGTAAACCCTTGAGCTAATTTTGACAATGTTTGTGCTGTTTCTCATTGTAAGAGCTCAACAAAACTGCAGGAATGTGACCCAATATTTCAGACACTGTCAGAACTCTCTAAGAAGACCACAACGATGATTAACTAGACAAAAAATGTTTGACAATAAAAATTGTGATGTTGGCTTGAGAAAGCCTGGCAATGATTTTATTTTATTTTTTATTTGTTTTATTTTTTTTTAAAGGTTGAAGCTTGAAAGTTTTAAGACCATGCATTCTGTCAGGTAGACAGACAGGTATGTGGTTATTAGGGTGTTCTGAGTGGTTGCTAGGGTGTTGCTAGGGCATTCTTATAGGTAGATAGACAACTCTATAAGAACATTTCAGTATGTTGGCTTTCTCATGGCAACATACTGAACAGTAAGAAGCAGTTGGTGAGTTGGTCTAAAACTCTAACATGATTCAGCTGGGCAACCTAAAGCATCTGTCACTTTATTTTGTTTGCTAAAAAAAAAAAAAAAAAAAAAAAAATCCTCCTGATATCTGGCCGCCACGCTCGGACAGAACAAAACACGCTGCTAATTTGCGCTCAGGACCCATTAACCCAGTCACATGACACATCACATCCATCTGACCCATTACACCTACAAAGACAACCTAAGACTAGCAGAATAAGATGTGGAGAGAGAGAGAAACAGGGGGTGACAAAGAACCAGAATAATAGCAAGCAATATTAGCAAGCAGGAAAAATGATCATAGCTGATATATATATAAAGTCAAATTTAAAATATGACTTTGTTCACTGTTAATTCATTTTTGTTCATAATTAACTTATGTCCGTTTAAGTGAACTTTAATGGTAAAAATATAAAATAATAATAATAATAATAATATATTAATACAAATTTAGAAATCGTGTACGCCCGCCTTTATGCTCACCAAGTCTGCATTTATTTGATCAAAAATACAGTAAAAGAGCAATATTATAAATATTACCACAAATGTAAATAACAGTTCTATTACATTTGAATGTATTGTAAAATGTGATTTATTCCTGTGATGCAAAGCTGAATTTCATCATTACTCCAGTCTTCAGTGTCACATGATCCTTCAGAAATCATTCTAATATGTAACAATCTAAAGTCTTTACCATCACTTTTGATCAATTTAATGTCTTTTTTTTTATTGACCCAAAAAAATTGAACAGAAGTATAGATTTATAAATGCTGTCAAAGTATTGCTTATTGGCAGTTCATGATACCCACTAATGTTAGTGAAGCACTTGAACTGGGGAAAACAGTTATTTTGGGTCGAGTCCAAAAAGCTGTGTCTGAGCATCACTGAAGATTAAGTACAAACAGTCGAGACAGTAAGTTGACCTCCGTGCACTGCAGTGAGTTCATCAGAGAGACGGCTGGACTCCCCATGCTGGGTCACAACATGGGGCGGAAACGGCCACGGGCTAAACTCACTTCAGCAAGACAACAGACGTGAGCAGATCACAAGAATAAGAAGTGAAATGACTCTCCGCTGACATGGTTCATTACATCTTAAGAGTCCTGGAAGCCAAATCATTAAAGCAGATGAAGCAATACAAATCTGAAGGTTAATGAGTGTCTTCTTCCAGTAAGATCAGCTAGTCTCAGCCTTAGACGGCATGGCCATGAACTGTCTGAAGTATACTTTGGACAAAAATGACAAGAGCTGTCTGATATCACCATATCCACTCAGACTGACTGACTTCACACAGTCTGGATTACTCATGGTGAGCAGGTTTCTATCACTCTGCTGGGAAACAAAGTGTTTAAAAGTTCCTAGTCTGCTACAAACGGTAACGATATTTGGTCCACAACCCATTTTTCAGGTTCCAAAATTGTTGCAACCCTACAGTCACCCATGTCATACAAATAAGTTACACACTTACTGAAATTTAGATACCAACTTTTCTGCAGAACCGGTAGTACAGATTCAGTTCAGTACCTGCTGATGTGTGGCTTCAGTGCATATTTGTGTGAGTGCTCTGTGAAGGGAATCAAATGAATGCTCCAGCCCACTCCCGCAGAAATATATGTTATCTTGTCCCGCTCCTGCCCATAACATTCATGTTTTGTCCCACTCTCGCCCGCATAAAAGTAGCCTATATAGATTTTTTCTGTGCATCTTGTTATTAAAGCATCAACATTCACAAACCACTTTTGTTTTTTAACAGAAAAGCAAGCATAAGCTGCTGTGTGCATGTTTGGCACGCCAGAATGCGAGCAAAGAGCGCTCTGATTGGCCATTGTGTTCCAGAAATCAACAGATATGTCTGTGATTGGCTACTTTGCTCAATGCCGCAAACACGTGTTATAAATAAAAACTCTGCCTATGTTTGCGCATGTTAATAGTTTTCATTTTATATTAGCTGTTCTTGATGCTTTTGTGCAATAGATGAATAAAAATATATTTGTTTCTAGATATTTCTATTTTGCAGGAGTTCCGCAAATCATTTTATTCTCCCGCATCCCGCACACACGTGAGGGAGTGCAGGCCTCTAGTTCCTATTTGCAATGTGTTTTGAAGCACTGAGCATTGTAGACAATCACAGACATGTCTGTTGAGCGTAAATGAACGCAATGGCCAACCAGTGGAGTTCTGCTCAACACGCAAATCCTTCCATTATGACCAACAAATTGTAAATACAATGCAAATTAGAGATTCATTGTGCAGTGTTGTTGCAAGAGTGCAGAACTCAGTCAGTGCTAAACTGAAGTGATTGACAACTTCAGTGATGGTAAAGCTTATAACACATTCACAATTCAAATAAAGAGTTTAAATGTGGAACTGAATTTGAACCATAGCAATGGACAGGACAAAAGAAAATCTGATTAAGTCTTGCAGTTAAAATGCTAACCAATAGACCTGCCACTTTTTCTATGCAATATATAACGTGTTTTGCTTTTTCTTTGCTCTTCATTTTATTACTAACCTTTAACTTGATCCTTTAAAACAGTGTTTAAAGGCTACACACTGTTGTAATGTATTTTTACTTTATAGTATAGCTCATTGATTTGAATGTATTTTATTATAAATAAATAAATAGTCACAACCTTTTTTGGGTCACCGTTTTTAATTGGTACTGAGAACTATGGCATATCACTGTATTACTAACGAAATGTTGGTATTGTGACAACACTTACTCATATATAAACAGATTACTTTCCATATAAATTTGAATGTCTGGAAACCCCATGTGAGTCACAACCTCAAGGTCGAATCAGTTTAGTTTCATTTAAACCAGATATCCTTGGTCACACATTTTATTTTTAAAAGCGAACTGCATTTGGTTGCTTTACACGTCTGACAGACAGGCTCTTGCCAGCTATGTAGACGGTTCCTGACCAGAATAAGCTGCAATGTGAAGCAGACTTCTAAAAGTCTGGCCGTGTGAGACTAGGCATCAGCTAGAACTCAAACATACCTTGTTTTCCTCATGCTGCACTGGGAGCACAAGGACACCAAATTTCAGGATACTGAAACAAACCTCCCTAAGATCAAATGACAGGAACTTGCATTTGTCAAGCTGGGTCTACACAAACCAGTTATTCAACAGTTGCGTTCACTCTTTTCTTCACCTCTCTCTTTTTGAGTAATTGAGTACTCTGATGCTTTTATACAGTCAGAAGAACATCTGGATTCACAAACACATCGCCTGGCCAAAGAAAACACCCACACACACATCTGTGCACGGAGCTCAGGCCACGCTGGAGTTTCTCACAGCTGTCACCTTGGCCGACGCCGTCATCCTGAGTGCTCCCATAATGCACTGCATGACAATGACGAGGGCAGAGAGCCCAGCATCCAGTGTGAGCAGTCACTGTTCACTGATGAAGATGCCAGACATCATCTCCTCACGCTCAGTGCAGTATGTGACACAATACAGGAGACAAAAGAGCCAATCAACAATGTGTGGCACTCGGAGTTACTCAGTACACAGATACTCATCGCGCAGGTCTTTCAGGGCTATAAAACAGCCATAAAACGGGTTGAATTGGACCCTTAGCTTTTATGAGCGTCTCTTGGGTTTGCAGCTTGCTATCAGAGAGACGGAAATCAACAGGCTACTACTATTAGAAGTCACAAAAATGTGTTTTGTTGATATAAATTAAGGTTGATTTTGTGATAATTTGCATAAAACAAGTTAATTTAAATGTTTAAATTTAAAGGTATACTGCATTGATATGCATATGCTGATGATGATGATGATTATTATTTATTATTAAATTTTTTTCTCAGGCATTCAGCATGTCGGGGCCATAATAGTACACTTAAAGGAAGATATTTAATGAACTTAATGGATGAGAGATAAATGTTAATGTATTATATGTTTGCTTTGAGGGCAAAAGTGTCTGTGATTTACTTACATTAACTTACTAACTTGTCTTGTCACTTTGATGAATCATAAGATCATATTTCATTTCTCTTTAAAAACCAAACTGAAATCCCTTTTGAGTCGACTAAAAAGTGGACTGACCTCAAAAGAACTATCACTTTTCACTTATGTTCCACTTTCATTTATGCTGCCGTTGGACTTGAAAGTCAACTCAGATCTCATTTTGGTCACACTAAAACCCAGAACGCTATAGGCCTATTAATTATAATAGGAGTATATTTGATTTAGTTGCCAGTGCAACACTTTTTTTTTACTAATATTTCTATTTTATTTCAGTTAATGAAAGCAATTAAACAATAAAACAAATTTTATATTTTATACTAGTTTCAGTTAATAATAACAACACTTGTGACAATAGTTTTTAATACCACTTATTTTAGAATTATTTATACACTATTATAGTATTTACTAGTGCTGGCAATCTATTAAAAAATTAACTAATTGCACTTTTTTTTCTGAAATTAATCGCGATTAACTGTGATTAAAAGTTAAAAGTTTTAAATATACTTTTATATTGTACATTACATTATACATTATACATTTATGTAGAAACAACATAAAGACAGTATATTTAAAATATTTAATTTAACATTTAAATATTTTTAACGTGTTAAACTGAAAAATGTATTGCATGCGTTAACGCGTTAATTTCGACAGCACTAGTATTTATCTTTATATTGTATTTTTTATTTTTATATTTCCAGTTTTCATTTTAGTCGTTTTGTTATGCACTGTCGTCATTTGTATCAGTTTTTTATATATTTATTTCGCTTTAATTAAATTTTGTATATTTTTAATAATTGTATTACTTCAACAAAAAATCACTGGGTTTTCCCTCTCCCTTGCAGCTAGTTGATATTCTTCCCTGCGATGGCTAATTAGCTCAGAGAACAGCCTGCCACAAAGACCTCAAAGCCCCTAAACGACCCTGTGGGACCATGGATGGATGGACAGACAGAAGAGAGGAGTGGAAGGTCCTGCAGGCTCGTGCCAGGCTCTGCTCTGAGAGTGAATAAAGAGTGTGTGTTTGTCTGGCGGCTGCACAAGACCCACAGCTGTTTTCAAGCGTCTGCTGAAGGGTGAGCAGCTATTGTTCATTTCGATTCATTAAGAGTCAGCAGCAGAACACAATACTGATCACACTCACACAACGCAGACAAAACATGACTCTGCTTATACAGTAGAAAACTCTACAAACTATTGATTTTTATACCTTACTGACCTAAAGAGAGAGCAAAAATCATATTTACAAAGTAGATCTGCATCTCCTAAATATATGTGTTTGCAAAGCAGAAAAAGTGTAGCGTTATTTATTTATTTTATGTAAGTTATATACACTACCATTCAAACGTTTGGGGTCAGTATGATTATTTTAAATGTTTTTATACTTACTGATGATGCATTTACATGCAAAATACAGTAGAAATGTTATTACAATTTTACCTCTTTTCTATTGTTATATATTTTAAAATGTAATTTATTTCTGTGATCAAAGCTGAATTTTCAGCATCATTACTCCAGTCTTTAGTGTCACATGATCCTTCAGAAATCATTCTAATATGCTGATTTGCTGCTCAAGAAACATTTCTGATTATTATCAATGTTGAAAACAGTTGTGCTGCTTCATAATTTTGTGAAAACCATGTTTTTTTTTTTTTTTTTAGAATTCTTTGATGAACAAAGTTCAGCATTTATCTCAAATATAAATCTGTTGTAAGATCATGAATGTCTTTACTTTTGATCAATTTAATTTGTCAATCAATGCTGAATAAAAGTTTTAATTTATTAAATGAACCCCCCCCAAACTATTGAACGGTAGTGTATTTTATCAAGCAACCTAAATGCGCTTTATTTGCTTTAGCATCTAAATGAACTGATTCTAATCAAGTCTAAGTCAAAAACATGAAATGACTGAATCAGACGATGTTGTGTTACACCAATGGAAGTAATTTCTAAGGGTAAGATGAGGTAGTTAACTAAGTTAACAAATGCACAGTTTCGCTTTTTTCTTTGTGCTTTGTGCATCATTATGAAACCAAGTACATGTCTTGTGTTCTGTTGGCTGTGTAAATATGGCCATAAATGATTAAACATACACAAGGAAGACAAGATCAAATGCAATTCAGTATGGATGTACTGTAAGACCAATCACATTTCCTTGCTACAGTGACAGTCGGTGAAAGATTTTCCAATTTCAGTCTTAAGATTTAAAAAAAAAAAATAAAATAAATATATATATATATATATATATATATATATATATATAACCTAATACTGAAATAATATTCAAAACACTTTAAATGGAGTCTGTCCGCTAAATTAATTGGACATGTTTTGGATATAAATTGGACTTAGAGCTTTCTAACAAACTTTAAAACCAGAATATCAACACAGTTCTGCTTTCCAAACACTGTAAATGTTGTTGTCTGAAGCACAACAGGACTGTTAAATGACAGATATTACACTGTTATGACATCACTGTGATGTAACGCTGATGTCATCTACTGTTTTCTACATATTGTTTGGCACCAGTGCTCCACGTACATATGTTCCTCGTCTCCATTGTTGCTCAACAGCACGTTTGACAAATAATGGCCTTATTCTTCTAATGAACAACTGACATTTAAAAAAGGACAGTAGACAAATTAAATACACAAAAGAGAATGTTAGTCTTAGAGAAAAGTCAGCAGGCTGCACATTACATTACGATGCCAAATAACTAAACTAATTCGATAACAGTAGTAGTACACATTTACATTTAAAGCAGATGGGGCTAGTTATCACACTGGGGAGGCTGTCACAGAAACTATAAGATTATGAGTCAAATGTTCAGCATGAATTGTGTCCTCCAAACTGACATTCAAATGTAATAGGAAGACAAGGCTTTTGGGAATTGCTGTTGGATAACAAGTGAACATAATAAAATGACTCCTGCATACAGACATGAGTGCAGTGTTCCCAGGACGAGGTTAAACAGCAGCTGGGTCAGTGTGTTTTATATCTTATAACTCATCAATAACATTTTTTGTTGGTCAAATCAATGGTTCGATATATTTGTACATTATGTTTGCATCATTGATCCTGTTACTGTCCTGTTTAACACTGTGAAGCTGCTTTGAAACAATTTCTACTGAATAAAGAAAAAAAAAGAAAAAAAGAAAAAAAGTGACTTGTTACCTTTTTCCATTTCTGAGCTAAATGTTGTTGAAAAACCACTAAATAGCATGTAATACATTGTTTTAACAATATGTTGTGGAAAATGGCAAGGTGGGAATGTTCAACAGCTTTTTCGATGTCAAGACTTAAAGGGGTCATATGATGCGATTTCAAGTTTTCCTTTCTCTTTGGAGTGTTACAAGCTGTTCGTGAATAGATAAGAGCCCTAAAGTTGCAAAGACTAAAGTCTCAAACCCAAATAGATATTCTTAATAAAAGTTAAGACTCGTCCATGCCCTCCTAAAACGGCTCCTTCTAACACACCCCCAACATGTCTACGTCACGATGTGGGAAGATTTGCATAAC
>NW_015634028.1:913158-914896 GCF_001515625.1 Sinocyclocheilus rhinocerous | reverse complement strand
CATCACAATATGGTAAGGGGTGTAACATTTCCGTCACACGCTTGAGGTATTCGGCCAATCACAGCGCACTGGATAGCTGGCCAATCAGAGCACACCTCGCTTTTCAGACCGATGAGCTTTGTAAAAATCGACACGTTTCAGAAAGGCGGGGCATAGAGGAGAGTACAGTATGTACAGTATGTGGAAAATAATGTGTTTTTTGAACCTTAAACCGTATAAACACATTTCATTACACCAAATACACAAAATAATGTTCTTTTTTTAGCAACGACATATGACCCCTTTAAGACTTAATCTACTGTATGTGCCTCCACAGCCTTATTTTGTTGTTCAAGCAAACATAGAGATATTGTCTGAAAATCTCCTTACTTTCTTCATAACTCAGCTAACACAACTTCAGTTCGACTGTGGAGTTTCTTTGTTCATTAGGATCATTCTCTCTATTTTTAACCAGAGCTAAATTCTCAGAGGGGATTCTATAAAGCCCGTAAAGGGGGGGAACTGCCCCCTCTCTACAGGAAAAACAGCCTCAGTGTTTAATTCACAGCATCTGGCTAACAAAAGCACACTGACTGATCCTTTAATACCGGGCTCAAGCCCCGGCTCACTCTGTGTGGCCCGCACACCGCTCAAAAAACGGCCTTCCCTTCTCTTCAGATGATTAAGCATGAAGACAATCAAACTGAGAGATCAAATGAGGCTCCTTTTTGCATCAACCACAATCACAGTTGAATGAGGTGTGGTAACCATGATACGAAAATCAGTACATGTACTCGAAGAAAGAAGACAATCACAACCTAGCTCTCTTTAATATCTCAATTGTTTTTTCTAGACAATAATGAGATTAATTTGAGAGCAAATGGACAAAAAGACCTTTGTAATCTCACATGAGTTTCTCAAGAGCTCTCAAATCTCTGCTCAGACTTGCCAAAGTCTGTAGTCAGAACGCAATATGAGCTCAAACATTTCTCATTAAAATCTTTCAAGAGCAAATTATTTAATCTATTCCATCCACAGTAGTGTTAACCTTTTAGGATGCAACTGGTGTAGAACAGTCTATTTTCATCAATGTTTAATTCATTTTGTTCATGTGAAAGTGGTTTCTGAGCACCAGTGAGGTATGGCTCATGTGAACTCCGGTACAGTTTGCTGTTGGTATGAGTAAAACATCCTAAATTGTGGCAGTAAAAGCCTGGTCAACCTTAGTAAATCATGTTTCATACTCTCCGTCTGAAGGGAAACTCCTACAAATGCACATGCAAGGTCAACAATGACTGTGCCTTTTCATCTCAAATTTTTCACTGCACATCTTTAAATCCAGACAGTAGTTTCCTAACGCGAAAAGACAGTTTGCACTGGCGCAAGCTGTTAGTAAATCCAGCACTATATACTTTAATTAAAGGGGTCATATGATACGATTTCAATTTTTCCTTTCTCTTTGGAGTATTACAAGCTCTTGGTGCATAAAGAAGATCTGTAAAGTTGCAAAGACTAAAGTCTCAAATCCAAAGAGATATTCTTTATAAAAGTTAAGAGTCAGCCACGCCTACCTAAAACGGCTCTATCTAACACGCCCCCTCATGTCTACGTCGCTATGTGGGAAGATTTGCATAATGCCGCCCAAATGTTCACACAAAGAAAGAAGGAGTAACTTTTATTCTCGCTGTAATATTGAAAAGTGAAAAGTGAAAAAGTGAAAAGTGACGTGACATGTGGCCAAGTATGGTGACCCATACTC
>NW_015634028.1:907613-913102 GCF_001515625.1 Sinocyclocheilus rhinocerous | reverse complement strand
TATGGTGAGGGGCGTAACATTTCCGTCTCACGCTTGAGGTATTCGGCCAATCACAACGCACTGGATAGCTGGCCAATCAGAGCACACCTCGCTTTTCAGACCGATGAGCTTTGTAAAAATCGACGCGTTTCAGAAAGGCAGGGCATAGCGGAGAAATAATAATGTACAGTATGTGGAAAATAATGTTTTTTTAACCTTAAACCGCATAAACACATTTCATTACACCAAATACACAAAAGCAGCATCATATGACCCCTTTAAATTACAATCTTTGATTTGATAATTGTCTAGGCTATTTATTGTGCAGCCCCATTTATTTATTTGTTATTCATTCCATTTAAACTTGTTACATTTCATTTAATTATTTAGCTTTTCATCAACTCATGAACACTCCTGCAGATCTTCTCTCACAAACCCCAGTTTGGGAAACTCTGATTTGGCTAATAGTACTGTTAAACAATCCTTTGCTTTGGATGTTTAACCCTGTAATATTCACACACAACCCAACAATCAGACTCAAAAAAGACTCAAGGCAGAACAAATATCATATTAACCCACTGATTAAAACAAGCCTGTTTAATGTAGTGATCTGAGTAAATGCGTAATAACATCCCATTCGCTCCAGCAGAATCCTATAAGAGGCAGAAGTGCAGAGAGGGTGTTACCACTGCGTTTCCATCGAGGGATTCATGGAAAAACTACTGCATTTTTACAGATATAAGTCAACTTCCTTGCTGGTCTAGATCTTTCCAGCTATAGGAAATCTAATGTCTGATTTTACAATAGTAGATTTAGGGACACATTGCATAATGTGTGCGTAAGATGAGGTAGACAAACACCACGATTCACTTATAAAAAGAGCCGTCTGTGCATGGCTTTAGCTCATAAGGTCATTTTTAAAGGGTGAAAGTGAATGTCTACAATATCATTATCCGCGTCAAAAAGCCAAGGACACGCGCTTATCCATCTGCACCACTGGAGCTGATGTTTTACATCCACTTTTAACTAAATGTAAATAGACACTCCGTATTTTTTATTCCATAGTAACGGCAGTTCATACAATACATTTAAACTGAGCTATCTCCGAACTTTCTACCACGACTCTGCTGTTCTTCGTCTGGTTCTTCCTGTATACGTTGATTGACAGATGTCTCGTCCAGTCAGCGGTGAGTAATCCCAAACCAATGGCGCTGTCTCAAACTATACCTACCTCTTCCGGTTTGTCTGATTTGTCGTTGTGTTTTCTGCCTTATTTTGTTTTCGAATTTGTCATTGTGTTTTCTGACTTGTTAATTTGTTTTCGGATTTGTCGTTGTGTTTTCTGCCTTATTTTGTTTTCGAATTTGTCATTGTGTTTTCTGACTTGTTAATTTGTTTTCGGATTTGTCGTTGTGTTTTCTGCCTTATTTTGTTTTCGAATTTGTCATTGTGTTTTCTGACTTGTTATAATGTTTTGTGAATTGTTATTTTGTTTTCAGAATTGTGATTTGTTTTCTTCTCGGCCACCGTACATGACCCCTTTAATTCCGAAGCAAAACTCTAAATGACTTGTTTCCATTAAAGTCAGTCCTTGTGTTTTGGGTTATCCTGTTGTTTCTCAGATTAATTACTCATGCAAACCTGGCTGTCTTTTTTACAAGCAATAAACCTGCATTGTGAGACACATTCCTTTTTAAAGCCATAGTGATTCTTTAGCATGCAGAAATGGTGAACAGCAGCGTGCGACTGCTATGGTAACCACACTAATGCTCGGCCGTGCATTTGAGTCTGGGAGACCTTACTCAATCGCAAATGTGGCTGCGACTAGGTTTTACAGAGAGACATCTACACTCCAGCTGAATCTATTCCAGCCAGAAGCGTGTATATTGCCAAACTACACTGAGGAGAAAAAAAAAAATATTTGGATAAAGAGTGAAACTGATTCCAAAAAACCAAAAATCAGCAAGATACCAACTGAACCCATTACATTGATTACATCACTGTGACTGGAAATGAGATGATTTGAGTTGAGTTGATAAGTGTGAAATTTTACTAAATACTCTCCGATTCCAGTGTGATGTGCAATTATATGTAAGCTACATTGCCCTAAAAAGTGCAAACACTGTTGCACTATCAAAACACATTTGTTTGAGCATCCCAACTAATGCAGTGAGTTTAGAGAAGACTACCTATTTATCCCAACCAATAGCAGATTGAAAATATTTTTGAAATTCTTTTTGCTAACACTAGTGAAGATTGTCTTTTCGTTCCATTAGACCTGTTATAGTTGTCTCTGCACAATAAACTAGGATAAGAGAAAATATGTTAACATCAAAAACGCTACACACACACAAAGTCAGATAGCAAACAGCCTCATTTTCATGGCCGAGGTCACATATTGGGTTCCTGTGAGCTCTGATTTCACAACAGTAATGCAGCATGAACCATGCAGCAAGAATAAAGGGGCTTTAGCAGTGGATATTAGTTAAAAAGACACTCCCTTCACTGTATTGTAATAGATATATTAGATGATAATGTTGACTAAGAGTGTGTAGCTTATGGCACTTTCCATGAAACAGCACTCTTTGGTGATTCCTGACATTTGTTTTTTTTCAAATGGAAATATAAATTGAACAAGGCTTAAATTTTCAACTAACTTTCAACCATTTAAAAGTTTATATATATATATGTATATATATATATATATACACAGTTTATATATTTAATCCTGGTGTTTGTGTTTATTGCTAGAATATAAATTTGGGGTCAAAACTTTATTTTAGACAAAATAAGACAAGTTGTTAAAATTGCAAAACTCTAAAATGAGTTAATTATTTTATACTATGAATGAGTTTGACAATCAATAGTTTCTACCAAATGTCAGCCAAAAGCAAAGTTTGACCTAAAAGGACCCTAAACATACACTGAATCCCTGAGACCTCAAAATCCAGCATCTAACGCCAGGATCTAACTAATGGAATGAAAAGTGCCAACTCCACAAAACATTATGAGCTGAAAACCATTCTGACCCAGTTGGACCCAAAACATCTTTCCATCACCATGAAACAAGCTAAGAACACAGCAAACGGCTACTTATGAAGTCTGAGAACATGTAAGATGCATCATAAAGGCAGATTAAGAAATAGCACCTGTACTGTCCAAACAAATGACAATAAATCTGACAATTATAATTGTAGCCTAGGTCGGAGACTGGTGCTCACATCCATCAAAACAGTTTGGGTAGGCAGATGCACTAAGCTATACCCGATCTATATAACTGCACAAAACTTTATAATTCAGAGTTGTATTTGTTGCCCCAGTGAAGATTACACTACCTGGGTTTTGGCCCCCAGGTAATTTAAGTTCAAGACCTTTACATTAGTCCTTAAAGGTCACATATTTTACACCTTTCTGGAGTTTTATTTTAAGTCTTGATGTCCTTAAGAATATATATTTGTGGTATAAGTACCAAAAACCATCTCAATATATTTTTACAGCTCCTCTCTCAGGAGCTCAGCAAAGAACAGGTCGATTTTGGCCTATCTAATTAATATTCATGAGCCTATCTTCTGATTGGCCTGTTGTTTTCTGAGTGACGCACGGCCAGGCCAACTAGGGTCATGCTGTAGCCTGCTGTGGATTGGTGATACTCACAAGTAAGGTCAATAGAAACACCGGTAATGATGGTCACTGCTGAGGGAAATGTTGTCCGGCCTTACATGTTTGAGCCGAACTCAGACCCCGAATCGGCGACGACAGGAGACAACCAACCACCTCCTCAAACGCGCTTACTAAAGGATGTTTCAGAATGGTAATTCATGTTTTTTTTTCAAACACCGAATGCAGTAAATACAAACCTGAGCAGCCGAGCGTTTGCGATCACGTGAACTTGAAGACACTTATACAAATGCGGATGGGTGACATGAATGGAAATGATTCCAGATTGGTCAGCAATGGCATGGACGCGATGTTGTCTGGGGGTTTGGCAAAAGGAGAGTGGGACTGTGGGCAGTGCTCGGGGTGGTGACTGAAGGCGGTGACTGTGTAGTTCTGACGTCACCTTTTTACTTGAAAAAATCACAGCTACTTTATGCAGACTGTGTGCATTTGACTGTGGATTGACTGTTTTGAAACTTATATGGTAGTTACATAGCACCTAGACCTCAGTTATCATGAAAAAAGCCAGGAAATTTCAGTTTTGACAATATGGGACCTTTAAAGATCAGACCATCTTCTTGTATCTGCTAGTCGTCAGATTTTCCTCTCAGAATGACCCGTGGATGAAAGCAGCACTCAAGCAGAAGTCGATCGTTACAAGGATCTTTCTCGCTCAGTAAGGCAACTGGAAAGGTCTGTGGGTTGGCACGCACCAGGGCTTTAATAGCAGTAAATACCACTCAAAGCTGCGATTACAGTGCTAAAGTGTTCCTAATGTCTCAACCACAGCCTGCCAAGAAAAAATACATCGTCTCTGTGAGTGCCTGCCAGTCTCTGACAGGACACTTGTCCCAGGGAGATGTGTGCTCTGTATTACTGAGAGTTTGACTCTACATGAGGGCTTTTCAGAAGGCTGCTTTACAATTACTTAAAGGGGTCATATGATGCGATTTCAATTTTTCCTTTATCTTTGGACTGTTACAAGCTCTTGGTGCATAAAGAAGATCTGTAAAGTTGCAAAGACTAAAGTCTCAAATCCAAAGAGATATTCTTTATAAAAGTTCAGAGTCAGCCACACCTACCTTAAACGGCTCGTTCTAACACGCCCCCACATATCTACCTCACTATGTGGGAAGATTTGCATAACGCCGCCCAAATGTTCACGCAAAGAAAGAAGGCGTAACTTTTATTCTCGCTGTAGTATTGTTGTTGCCGCCATGTCGTGAAGGCGCTGTGTGCTTCGTTGTGAAAGCGAAATTACTTTGTTTGGTCTTCCAAAAGAGGACGATATCCGCTTCGTCATGCCTAGAGCTGATCTGTGCTGGTCGCTGAGGGAATACATCAACTTTCACCGTGGACGAAGCGGAGTCCAGCCCGGGGTCGTCACATGTGGTTGCCGCTCATTCGTCGACCCCGCCGCCTCAGCTCACTCTAGCCCGACCTCAGCGCACGTTAAGCCGGGGCTTCCCCTCACGCTAGGATGCTGTGTTTTTCGTTGTGAAAGCGAAACTACTTTGTTTGGTCTTCCAAAAGAGGACACGACTACAAATCAGTGGTATTTACAACACTGTTCCAGAACAGTTTAACCCAAATATCCAGATGTGTGCAGCGCATTTTATGGAGGACTGTTTACTGATCCTGGGAGAGTAACGTTAGACTACAAAGCAGTTCTGACTCACGTAAGTACGTTTTCATTTAAATGATTTGCCACTGACGATTCAAACGCGAGTTTTGGGCAGTAGAGTAACACTTGTTGTTTGTCATTTCTCTGATCACAAATGCAGACAGAGTTTTATGTTTACGCAGCGCAATGCAACGCAACGCGTAAAAAGACAGTACAAGTCATTATAATC
>NW_015634028.1:903042-907582 GCF_001515625.1 Sinocyclocheilus rhinocerous | reverse complement strand
TTACTGTCAAAAAAAAATCTAGGAGTTAAGAGGTGCTAAGAGGAGTAAAATTGTTAAATTACAGTCAAGTGTGAGATTAGCGGTTACTAGTCATTTTTACTAAATTAAACCATAATAAATATAGTTTCTAATGGATGGGTTCTAATTTTTATCATGTTAATGTTTATAATATCTTTATGTCTTGTAGTCATATTTAGTAGATTAGAACTGGGCGATAATATAGTTTGCATCTTGCGATGATGTAAACAGTCAAGCAGTTGATATTTACTATATAGCTTTACGTGAGAATACTCTATGTGGATTCTTATATAACTTATATATCCAACTTTATATATAGCACTTTGCGATAATATACTGTAATTTACATCTTGCAACAATATAAACAATCACAGAGCCGAGATTTGCTATATATATTGTTTTACATGAGTATACTGTATGTATGCAAATAAAGTTGAAAGTACTATATATAAATGTTAAATATATTGCCAATAAAAGGGTTTGAATTATGAAATATTATAAACAACCAAGAAGTTGAGATTTTCTATGTAATATATATTGTTATACATGAGTGTACTGTATTTAAGTGGGTAAAGTTGGATATAATTATAGTAGTTATAAATTGTTTATTTATTTGGTGGTTGGAGTTATTCATTCATTCGTTATGGGGTGATATTGAGGATTATGAAACCTGCAAGGTTTTGTTCAATTTTGATGTAGTGACAACCCTAATTACTTGTTGATATGTATCACTGCCACTGTGACTGCTATTAAACAACCACAAATAAAGACAAGTTACACACTCACAGAGAGAAGGTGGCCAAACGAACAGAAAGTAAGAAAGCCGGAAAGAGAGCATTTTCTAGCTAAGGATATTGAATGGAAACTACTCCCTTGGCCTCCTCAATTGGTAGAATAACCACAGCCTGAGGGTCTGTGAAAGAAAGAGAACCAAACCAACTCCATTGCCTTAGGGACTGACCGAACGCCCTCATTCTGGCACTATAGCTGCTTTCCTTGACGAAGCCTCCAGCTCTCTGAATGGCCTGTGTGAGTGTGTGAGTGTGTGTTAATTGAAAGGGTTTGTCTAGTGCTAGTGAAGCATTAGGTCTGACCTACATTTATATGTCCCCATAAAACCAGGCCTAGCAGATGGCCAGAACTCAACATACAGCGCACTTCAGGTAGCTGCATACTAATCTAATACATTCCTCGCATTCTTCAGACACACACAGAGGCAAAGGATCGTAGATTCCAACTTCATGACATAATTTCCTGTGCCATATATTCAAGTCAGCATTAAGCTAAACAGAACTGGATGAGTAGAGAATGTTTGGAAACGGCTGTTCTAGACAATGGCACATGATGATGGAGTTTAAACAAATGATGACATGTCTTGACAATGGCGATATTAAATAATAAATAATATTAAATAACAAACTAATTTGTATCTGACATATGGATATTTGATTCTCTGGAAAGGAGTGGTGGAAGTCCGTGATAAGCAAACTTTCCAAAGACAGAAGAGGGACAACCCATCTAGAGATATCAATGAAAAGTATATTTTACTAAGCAGCACTTTCAGCCCCAAAGACAGAACCATTATTCATATCTTTATGAACAAAATTGCATTCAACTGAATTAATAATAAACACAATACATTTGCAGTGGCTCTATCATCCAAGCTGAAGTTCCAATAGGTTACTGAACATCTCTGAAAAAAACCCCCAGAGAGACACACCTGAATTTCAAACAAAAAGTACCATAGCTTTTTGGACATTGTATCATGGTAGTACCATGGTTTTCTTTGAAGTACCAGTTAATTATTTTATACGATAGTATATATCAAAGTACTGGTCTTATCATCAGATAACATCGACCACAAACCGTCCATCTCAAATTGTATGACTAATAAACGTCTACAAAACTGATTTATAAACTTTCAACAGACCAGTGTAAATAACAGAACGGTGCCCAGCTACAAGTGAATAGAATAAAATAGAATAGAATAGAATAGAACTGCCGTAAAAAAAAGTAAAATGTCAAAGTAAACCTCTTTATATGTCTAAAAGTGATACATAATTTTGAATGTAAATAAATAACACAACTACTACAAAATTAATAGAATAAAATAGCAGCAAAAAGTAAAATGGCAAAGTAAACATCTATTTATATGTCTACAAAACAAATTAATATATCTTTGAATGTAAATAAATGAAATAGAATTGCAGCCAAAAGTAAAATGGCAAAGTAAACATCTCTTTAGATGTCTAAAAAAGCGATCTAGGCCTATATAGTTTGCCTGATATATAAACGAGCAACTACACTACCAAGTATAGAATAGAATAGAATAGAACAGAACTGCCGTAAAAAGTAAAATGGCTAAATAAACCTCTTTATATGTGTAAAAGTGATACGTATAATTTTGAATGTAAATAAATAAAACAACTACTACCAAGTTAATGGAGTAGAATAGCAGCAAAAAGTAAAATGGCAAAGTAAACATATATGTATGTGTCTACAAAATAAATGTATATACTTTTGAATGTACATAAATTAAATAAATGAAATAGAACTGCAGCCAAAAGTAAAATGGCAAAGTAATAATCTCTTTAGATGTCTACAAACGCGATCTACATAGTTTGCCTGATAATAAATAAGAGCAACTACACTACCAAGAATAGAATAGAATAGAATAGAATAGAAGTGCAACAAAGAAAGAAGTCAAAAGAAAGTGCAGATTTCTTTCTAGTCGTTTGTCATTAGTACAGACCAGGACGAGCGCAAATCTCTCCTCCAGCTCGGCTGGCTCGGGCATGGGCAGTTTGAGGGGCATGTGGTGTCCTCTGGGGTCAGTGTGTTGGTTCATGCTCCCTGCGTTCCCCATCTCTCCTCCAATGTGACAATCACACTCTTATTCTGCGGGTCTGTCCTGTATGTGTCCGGTATCCGTTATCACTGTCTGTCCGACTTTATCTGAGCTTGAACACTTCATGGAGGTCAGCAGCAGCAGCTGCATTATAACTTCACACAGGCAACACGAGCGCAAATAAAGTGTCCTATTCGCGTATTACACAATGTCCGCACCACTCCCAGTGAGCTCTTCTGTTCTTCATGATTCAGACTCTGAAACGCACTTCAGCGGAGAACTACAGGCGCTGGCGCTTCAACTCCGCCCCTCAAGCGCATTTACCAATCCTACTAAAGCGAAGGCTTTGCTCATGAATAATTCATGAGATTCGCTTAGTAGGCGTGGCTGACTGATGATTGAATCATCATAAAAACAGTGCCAACAGTCCTTTGAATTATTGAGTTATAACCCGTTTACAACATACGCAGATAAAATAGATACAGTTCAATAGTTATCTTTGCTCTCTTTACTTTTTCACTGAACAATAACATTAGGCTACAGAATAGATAAACGTGTCTTTATATCTCACAGTTGCTCCTTAATATAACAAATATTCTATGTTGATGCATCTCCCAGAGGAGAAAGTCTACAGTATATTTTTACACATATATCTGTTAAAAGTGAATTTGGTCAACACTATCACTTGTAGACGGCTACACCATTTGCTAGCTGGCTTACTTAAGTCTTTACAACCATCCTTTTTATCATTAGACAGCATTAATGAGTCATGTGATGGCACAGTGTGTGATGCTGTACGGTTAAATGCTGGGAAAACGCAGTCACATTAATGCAGTAAAATCTTTCTGTACTTTCAGACACATGCCTGCTAATATGAGGTAGGAGAGACCAGACTTCATACAAAAGAGAAAAGAGACAACAGGCAGCCCACAGCTGCTGAAACCGAAGACGCCGAGGGAGACCCTCAGAGGCCCAAATGCACTACAAGGACTTATAAAATGCCAAAAATAAAGGAGGAAGAACAAAATCTCTGTTGCAGGACAGATGTTGCTAAATTTGTCCGCGAGCCAAATAAAGGAAGCAATGTTCTTAAACTCCATACAGGGACACAACACAGAGACCACATTGTACTGAGTGGCAGAGGGATGATGGCACTCGTTTTAAACCATGTTTGCTGTGACCCAGACAGGGGCTGAACTCATTCGTGCTCAGAGTCTCTCATTTCACAGTGAACTCAACAATGGGACCTGGAATGTTGTGCTGATTAGACATGATTATCAGTATTGGGTTAATTGGTGATTCTTCAGTTAGGAAACTTAAATCCTCTTAAATTTTAACATAGAGTAGATAAAGACTTGTCAAACTCTTGCAGAATTGCAGAAATGTTTTATGCCCAAAATATCTGTGAGACAACAAATGGGAAAAGTAGTGTAAGACATTGAATGTATAGTTGTGACACTACAGCGCCATCTGGTGAAGCGTGTACTTATAGTTGCCTCAGACGATGAGCCTGTTTTTAATTAAAGGGGTCATATGATGCTGCTAAAAAGAACATTATTTGGTGTATTTGGTGTAATGAAATGTGTTTATGCAGTTTAAGGTAAAAAAAAAACATTATTTTCCACATACTGTACATTATTGTTTCTCCTCTATGCCCCGCCTTTCTGAAACGCG
>NW_015634028.1:893872-901776 GCF_001515625.1 Sinocyclocheilus rhinocerous | reverse complement strand
GGCGTGGTTGACTCTTAACTTTTATAAAGATTATCTCTTTGGATTTGAGACTTTAGTCTTTGCAACTTTACAGATCTTCTTTATGCACCAAGAGCTTGTAACACTCCAAAGAGAAAGGAAAAATTTAAATTGCATCATATGACCCCTTTAACTTTTTTAAGTGATCTGAAATTAAGTAATTAAGTTTTATGTTTACGGATGTCTCCAATCCTACTGAGAAACTATCTCTAACATGTGACCATCAAAATATGAAAAAAAAAAAAAAACTGTGATGTTTTGTAATAGCCCAACTTTTCCAACATTTTTTTCATTTTATTTTATTTTATTTTTTTACTAAAATAAATGAATGAATCAATCAATAAATAAATAAATAGCAACTTAGTTTACATGTCAGGGTCTATTCTTCTAATAGAAAGATGCCATTTAATTTTTACACCTCATGTATTTTAGAATTTGTTTAGTAAAATAATGAAAGTTTTAATTTAAAATTGTGTCCTTTAATATTTTCATTAGTTTTATAAAAGCAGTAATTTACAAATTGTTTGTGATCAAAATTTATTCTTTAAAAGTGAATAACTACATTTGTAGTGTTCTCATTACAATGCAATCTGCACTTTATCAAACTTTATCGTATATATCCAAAAACATTTAAAGAAATATAATCTACAGACATTCCTAATAAAATAAACACACATTTAGCATGTCTCCAAATATCTGTTGAGTGCTGCTACTATGACAGATGGTGAAAGGAGGAAAATGTCTCCAAACAAAAACACACAACCTTACATGAGTTTACAGTGCCTTAGTAAAGCTGTGCTAACAGACAGGAAGTGCTGCTCAGTTCACACGGTCACGAGCGATGATCACACAAACACACATGTGACTTTAGAAATGTTTGGTTGGAGTAAAACATGACAATTAAGAGCAAGCAACCAATGGAATGTGAGTAATATTGACGTCATGTGATAAACAAATCTGATATCTGACTTTGGCTGTTGCATAAATACAAAAAGAACAAATTAGAAGTGCAATAAAGGATATGCAGCCAAAGGTGATCTGAGGTCTTCATCATCATTATCATCATCATCCTCATCATCTGAAAGTCCGAAAGACAGTGAGAAAAAGGCACCAAGCGAAAAAGAGAAACGTGACAAAAGAGGTTGTCTTCTACTCTTCCTCCTCCTCCTCCTCTCCTCCCATCACCTCCACGATGAGTTCGGCGATGCAGGTGGCTTCCCCGACGCTGTTCATGGCCTTGCAGGTGTACTTTGCGTCATCATCACCGCTGACCTCAGAAATAACAAGACTGCAATTTCCATCTTCGTCATAATCGATCTGAAAATGGCGCGTCTCTTTTATCGGCTGCTCGTCCTTAAACCACACCACCTCTGGGTCAGGATAACCTGAGAGTGCATAATTACAAAATATACATATCAAATAAACTATATAAATAACTTGACGCAAAATGCATGGATACCAAAATATTCTACATTTTATTTAGCAAGGACACTTTCAACTGACCAAAACTGACAGTAAAGACATTTGCATAGTTACAAAATACTTCTACTTCAAATTAATGCTGTTCTTTTGTTTTATGGTTTCCACAAAAATATGAAGCAGCACAACTGTTTTCAACATTGATGATAATCAGAAATGTTTCTTGAGCAGCAAATCGGCATATCAGAATGATTTCTGAAGGATCATGTGACAATGAAGACTGGCGTAATGATGCTGAAAATTCAGCGTTGATCACAGGAATCAATTACATTAAAATATATTCAAATAGAAAACCGTCATTTTAAATTGTAATAATATTTCATAATATGACTTTATTTATTTTACTGCATAAGAGACTTCCTTCAAAAAAATTAAAACATTTTACCACCCCAAAGTACAGACACAAAACGTTAAGCATATTGGAAAGTCATCTTCAATATTTTAATTCAATATTCACATTTAATCCATGCACCATATTTTATCAATTGAATGCTTCAGCAGTGCATAATCATGTAATTGTACCTTCGATTTTGCAGTCGAATCGAGCAGCACTGCCTTCCACCACCTCAACGTCTTTAATAACAGAGCTGAACGTGGGTTTCATTAGAGTTTTCTCCTCCATTTCAGCAGCAAACTCTTTATCCTCTGCTACGACAGACATTCAGGAAGATTTTGAATATAAATACACAGACTTTACATTAACATGCACAACTCATTTGTATTTTAACATGTACTTTAAAAGAATACTCTTACTGTTAGTGCGAACTAGATGTAATTTTTTCAGGCACTTCATTGCTCATTGCATGTTGTTTTCAATTAAATTAATTTTAAATGTATATTAAGTGCTAATATAAAATTAGTTAAATTTAAAGTACTTTTTTGACTAATTTAAGTAAGACGTGGGTACATTTTATATGTAATCTCATAATTACTTCTATTGTCTTTGAAATATGGTTAAAGTGCATTGATGAATGTGCTGACAAGCATTTAAAGTAAACTAAAATATAAATTAAAATCTAAATAATTGAATGTAATTTCTATTGAAACTTGCATTGTTTTCAAATATATTTTTGAATTTTAAATGACAGATTAAACTGTAATGATGTAATGCAATTTTGAAATGAAATACATTTCAAATAGCATTTTTAAATATTGAATAACACTACAGTTAAAATTATGTTCTGTTAAAATTATAATTATAATGAAATTTATAAGTACTTCACATGTGTTTTGGTATGTTAGTCAACACATCAAAATAAGTATACTTCTTTAAAGCATGACACAAAACATAATAATTTAAAGTGTACAAATATTACTAGCATATTAGCTGTTTATTAGTACTTATAAAGCACATATTAATGCCTTATTCTGCATCACCATATATTAGATCCCTTAATCCACTCCATACCTAAACTTAACACCTACCTTACTAACTATTAATAAGCAGCAAATTAGGAGTTTGTTCAGGGAAAACTCTTAGTTACTAGTGAATAAGTGTTCCCTATTCTAAAGTGTTACCCAAAAAAGTAAGCAGATCTAGCAGTTTTTAAGGATTTTTTGTAGGAAGAAGTACTTTCCCTCCATGCAATACGAAGTACCTCTAGTTTTATTTTCTTCTATCTTTGTTTTCTGCTATACTCATGAAAGTGTACTCTACACTTAAGTAGCCTTTTATTGTATTAATATTATATTATCTGCAAGGACAGTGCAGAAAATGTAATATAATTTTAAGATTGATGTACAGTACAAGCACACATTTTCAGTAAGCACACTTCTTTATCACAAACAATGACTGTGTTAACAATTCACTAGCCGATGCAGTGTTTGTCTTTTATTTAAGGGTTGGTGAGGACAGAAACGTTGTGCACCTTCAGTGGGGGAGCCCTTTTTGGCATGAACGCCCGCCATCAATGCCATGTTTGACAGTCGACCGATAGCTCGTACCGCATGCCCTGTTTTCTGGAGAGCAGTGTGCAAAACTATCAGTTATGACTTTATATTCACCAACACATCAGTAACAGAACTTTACGATTCGAAACACACCGCGAGAAGCTAATTTTACTCAGACTATCAATAATACATCAAGAAAACAGTTTATGTCCGATTATCGTCATTCTAGATCCCGACCTGCCACTTTCTTCTCAGAATGTATTTCTTCATCCTCTCTTTGGAAAGCTTCTTGGCCTCCATGTTGGTGGTGTCCTGTTTGAGCCAGGGGTGCTGGCAACACTGATCGCAGCTTAGACGGGCTCTGAAGACAAAAAAAACGGTGTAACTGTGCATCATGTTAATTACACACACTGCTGAGAGAAAAAGCGCTGAGAAAAATACACTGATGAAACTGTAAAAAGAAAATGTATAAACTCAGACAGACAACTGAACCTTGCTGCAGAACCTCAGGGAGAAGTCCGATTATCGTCATTCTAGACCCCGACCTGCCACTTTCTTCTCAGAATGTATTTCTTCATCCTCTCTTTGGAAAGCTTCTTGGCCTCCATGTTGGTGGTGTCCTGTTTGAGCCAGGGGTGCTGGCAACACTGATCGCAGCTCAGACGGGCTCTGAAGACAAAAAAAACGGTGTAACTGTGCATCATGTTAATTACACACACTGCTGAGAGAAAGAGCGCTGAGAAAAATACACTGATGAAACTGTAAAAAGAAAATGTATAAACTCAGACAGACAACTGAACCTTGCTGCAGAACCTCAGGGAGAACCGATGCATGACGCAAGACGGAGGAAATCAATAAAACCAGACGTTCAGAACGACTCAAGGACAAGGGAACAGTTATCATTTCAAATGAAGCAGAGATGTGCACTCACTTCATGTTTTTCTTCAGCAGGTTACCGATAAAGTCTTTGGCCTCATCTGAGATCTCATCGAATGCCTCGTCTTCAAAGTCCCACGTGGCTGAGGTCACGTTAGACAGCGTCTCGTTATCATTGTCTCCCATGAAGGGAGATAAACCACTGACGCTAAAGTGAAACAATAAAAGAAAAATAGAAGTAGAACTATAAAAACTGTCAAACGGTTGTCAGGGCTTTGCTGCGCAGTTGCAGACTTTGGAGTGCTTTTAAGTTTGTAGCAAAATGGTTACTAGGGTGTTATGTGTGGTTTTACAGTCTCTACACTGTTCTAACATGAGTTAATGTATTTATAATGTATTATAATGCTTTTTTAAATTAAGTATGTGTTTTGTTGTCAGTGCAGAGTGTGAGTGAGGGAGTGTAGAAGTGAAGGAGGACTCGTGACATTTGTTAAGTATTATATTAGACACAATCAGGATTTTATGCTTCATATAGTAGTTTGATAACGGATGTATATCAAATTTAATAGTTACATTTTAACATGATTTTTCTAAAAAAAAAAAAAAAATCAAAATCAAGTAACTGGCGACGTATCCTGTGGGATACAAACATTTGAGAGGCTGTGGGGAGAGGCAGGGAAAGTGTAGGTCTCATTTCTTGGTTTCATGTTGAAAGGGTGTTTGTTGTGAATATTTAGATATATTGACTTTGTTCATACAATCTTTGTTTAGCTCATGGGTAGCATTTAAAACTGCATGGCCGCCTGTAGTGGGAAATCTACTCACCCTCTGATAAAAGTTGATCTAGTTCACATATTTACACATGTTGGAGGGGACTTACCTGTTATAAAAGCTGTTGTTCAGCATTAGCTTATTAGGTTTACATTGAAATTTTATGAATTAAATGCTTTAATTTTTTTGTAATCGGTCTCTAAATGTTTGTATCGCAGGGGATACATCGCCCTTTTAGGGGTATAAATCAAGATTATGAAAACATATACTATATATAGACTATTTTGTGGCTTGTGTTTTAGAAAATCTAATCTTTTTGTAATCTTGACAAAACACATATCATTGGAAAGGTCTGACAGTCAAGATTGCATATTTGGTGACTGTTCTGTAATAGAAGTGATATTGTGACAGAAATTGATTGATTTGTGACAGAAAATTGCATAAAAAAAATTTCAACAGAGTTTGGGTGTAACCCAGTGGTTATTTTTGGTATAGTGGCCAAACAAAATCTCACAGCAACCACAATTTTTGTGATATCAACTTCAAATTTGGAACATAACTTGGTTAGACATATGGCTTTGATTTTATAGCAACTTTAGAGTGCAACATATTTGATAAAATATGTATTTTATATAAAATAAAAAATAGTATACTACATTATCTTTACTGTAAACTTAAACTTCTATTACCTTTTTATACTTTTTATACTTTTTTAAAACACTTTCACTTCAGCAATAATCTGCTATGTGTCATCTTTAAAAAGAGACCAATCTTAGGTCTGTATTCCAAATTTGTTTAAAATGTTGTAACAAGCATTGATAAACAAGTGTTCTGTTTTCAGTGAATTTATAACCCCAAAGTGGCAACGTATCCTGGGGGATACAAACATTACAATCAAAAATAAGAATCAAGTTTTTAATAAAATCATGAAATTGTATTATTTGAGTCCCAATAAGATGGATTTTCTGATGTCTCTTTATGGTCTTGCCCTTTAAAGGGTTAAGTTGCTTCAGTCCAGTATGTTGAAATAATATACTAGATGTTCATCTTGAAATATTACTAACAATATTAGTTATTCTAATGTTTAATTTATAAAAAAAATCATTAAAGATTTCACAACAAAAAGACAAGTGTACCATGACCTGAGAAGGGACCTTTGTACAATTATACTATAAGACCTTTTACTTGCTAAAAAAGTATAAACTATCAACAGGGTTTTCAACAAAGTTTTGATCATGTTGATAATTTTCGAATATTATACAGTAGGCATTATTATATTATTAATAGGACTAAATCAAACTGACTACACTGGGTTAAACCAATGAAAGTAAACACATTTTTACTGTTTTATTTCAAACAGGAAAGAATGTTAAGCAAACAAATCTCACACATTCTTCCCAGCAATGTTGTGAAATGGTGTGGGATGATCACTAGAAAAGTAGTGACCTTAACAGTAGTGAACGTGAACTTGTAGTGTACTTCAAATCTTAAAAGTGTATTTGAAAAAAAAAACATACTTGTATAATTTAATAATGAAATAAAAGGTCATTTAAATGTACATTTTATGACTGTGTTAAAACATGCATTTTGTAATGATGTATTAATAAGCACATTTTAAATCATTATGTTAATAGTCTGTTGTTGTGCTTTAAACAAGTACACTTATTTTAGTGTTGACTAACTTACTAAAGCAACTTTAAACTTAAGCTAGTCCCAGACTAAAATGCATGTTTGAGCTGTCTCAACTGAAAATATCTTGCTCTGACATATCTTAAAATATGTCAGTGTCATTACGCACACCTGTAATGTTTTCTTCTAAGGCATTTTTGTAAAAGTTGCTTAAATATCTTAATTTAACTAAGGTCTAGTCCTGACTTAAGCTAAGCCCCGTTTGTGAAACCGGGCCTTAAAGTACTTAATTTGAATTCACACTTAAGTATATTATTTTAAAGCATATTATTTTGGTAATTCATAGTTTTTTAAAAAACATGATAAAGTGTTTTTCTTTCTCACAAGGGCAGGCCCACACTGAATACAGATTTTCACAAAACTGGAACAAGTTAATTACGAGGCTTTATACATCTGAAGGGAACATGCTGGACGAATTACAGGGCTGCCATAAATTTTTTAATTAGACTTCCAGTTACCAATAAGAGTGCTGTACTCTCAGCGCATATTTATATTTATTCCACACAATTCTGCAGATTTGACCCCAAGATCAGCACAGAAAATGGCACAAAATCGAATTGCACTGACAATGGGATAAAGTCTGCAGATTCCATGAGGGTCTGGGTATGATCCACTGCCCATAAAGGTAATTTCTCTTCATAATTGTTGTGCACTCACAGGATGTAGCAGATCACTCCTATACTCCACATGTCTGTCGCGTAACTGATGGCCTCATAATTAATCACCTCTGGAGCCACAAACTCTGGGGTGCCAAACAGGACTTTCAGAGAGCCAGCATTCTCTACAGCCATAGGAAAAACACAAAACAAACTCCATGTTAAAACCATACTTGATGTTTGAAGACTGAACAAGTGACTTGAAATTGCTTCTCAGTTGACATTATTAGTGAAAAGCATTTGAAATGTTCTAAATTCTATACCGACTGTGGCTTACCATCAGTAAATCTTAAATTACTAAGTCTAAACCTACACTTTTTTTCTCTGATAACAATTAATAATTTAATTTGTTAGAGCTTCAACATTGTAAATACACTACCGGTCAAAAGTTTGGGATCAGAACGATTTTTAATGTTTTTTACAGGAGTTTCTTATGCTCATCAAGGCTGCATTTATTTGATCAAAAATACAGGACAAAATGTCATATTGTGAAATATTATTATGATGTAAAATAACGTTTTTTTT
>NW_015634028.1:880682-893850 GCF_001515625.1 Sinocyclocheilus rhinocerous | reverse complement strand
TTGGAACCTGTGATACTTTTTTTCAGGATTCTTTGATGAATAAAAAGTTTAAAAGAAGAGCATTTATTAAAATAGAAATTTCTTACTTTTCTAACAATATACACTACAGTTCAAAAGTTTGCAGTCAGTAAATTTTTATTCTTTCTTTTTTTTTTTAAATACTGATCCCAAACTTTTGAACGGCAGTGTACATACATACAAAATGCTAAAACCCCATAAAATAAAAAAAAACGAAACAAACCAAGTCTGAGGTTTTTATACTGACCGAGTCTGCGTGCTAGTCCAAAGTCAATGAGTTTGATTTTGCTGCCGGTCTTATTGACACACATAATGTTCTCAGGTTTGAGATCCAGGTGGACGATGCCTTTCTTATGGATGAAATTCAACCCAGCACTGGGTTGTATTTAACCCAGCATTTTTTAGAGTGTATGCACTGCTGACATCCAGTGAAATACTGACAACCTCGAACAGGAACATAATTAACCTTGATAAAACTCAATTTATGACTTTATTTAGCAATTCTCTGGGACTTCTGGCCTTCAGCCCATCAAAGGAAGTTCAGAAATCGAAATGGCATGATGTGCTTGTAGTGACTTTGCCAGAATACACTTTTTTAGTTATCTGCAGGTAACGAACAAACATTGATCTATAAACTGTCCTTGATCAAGACTAAAGGAATTAAAACACTGTTTTGCATGACAGGCTGACATACTGTAACATGACAATGACACTGCCAAGTCATTTCAGTTAAAACATTTGTTTTATATAAACAGGTGTATAAAAATGTGTATTTGAAAACAACAGTCACTAATACTGGGGGTTAACATTCTTTTTTGAGCTGTTGTGAGCTTATTACAGGCTTGATATATTAATTTTGAAGTCAAGTAACTAAGCCGGTGTGAGGCAAAGAACTAGAAAACAGTCCAATTCAGATTCACTAATCTGACATCTGCAATTAGAAGATTATAAAACAACGTTACACTTACATGTCCAGCACCATTACAATGTCAGTCTTTCCCTCAAAAGCGTCGACACACTGCACAAGCTTTGGGTGATGCAGGTCATTCATGATTGCAATTTCCTGTCTGACATTTTCTTTTTCTTTGGCAGAATACGCTTTTATGAATTTGCCAGCCCACGCCTTTTTAGTGGACTTTTCTATCAGTTTGAAAACAGTCCCGAATTTCCCTCTGAAAAAAAAGAAAGAAATAAAACTCAGAAATGCAAACTTTCAGAACCTAATTTTCTTTTATCATGTTTAATAAACTCACACTTGTTTTTGCCTTTTATTAGACAGATTATAGAACAAGAGAAAAATAGAGGGATGCCAGCTGAATGTTGTTACTGGTTCCCTTATGGTACGGTAATATCAAATAATTTACCCCATTTTATTGATCTGCTGTCATACTCACGAGCCCAGTCTGTCTTCCACATCATACAGGTCCTTCACCTTCACGTCTGTCCTGATAGTCACATTTCTGTAATCCGGTTCCTTCTCTGATTCTGTGGTGAAATGAGAGGAAATGGATCCCTGTCATTCTAGATTGTCTATAATCAGTCAAATTGCAATATTTAATTCTTTTTTTTTTTTTCTTTGAAACTTTGAAATCTCAGTGCATATGGGTTTTGAAAAACCTTCCTGTAATAATTCAGAATGTAATATCACATTCTAACAGCATAAAACTGAGAATCATGTGCATTTTACAACCTCTTTGTCTCGGATTACTAGCACGAGAGAATCACCTTTTCAAATACACATCAACATGAAGATGTAAAGATGCCCCTCATTTATTCTGGGAAATTTTATTTATTTGTTTTAATTTAAAAAAACCTAAGATTGTTAATGTTTATTTTTTTATTTAATTATTACATTTGCTCGTTATTATATTCGTAAGTTCAAATGATTTGAAAAATGCCTATGTTTGAACAATTTAAGACTGACATTAAAATGTATTTGGAAACAATATATAAAAGTAAAAACTTGAGAGTAATATGAACTATGCAATTGTTTAAGATGCACAAGGTTTTTCTGTACTTTTCCTTCCTTCCATATCTTTCTTTATACATATAATAATAATAATACATTTTATTTAGTATAGCGCCGTTAAAAGAGTACGTTCTCAAAGCGCTTTACAACACAAGCAAACACAACAATCCAAATACACAAAAATACAGAATAACAATCAGTTAAAAGCAAGACGAAAATAAAAAGTTTTAAGACGAGATTTAAAAATGCCTAACAAATTTACTTCCCTGATGTCAGCCGGGAGAGAATTCCACAATTTGGGGGCGTAAGATGAAAATGCCCGATCACCCCCAGAACGCAGCCGTGTTTTAGGAACGACTAAACGACCACTCTAAGAAGATCGCAAATTGCGACTAGGTGTATAGGGAATTAAAAGCTCAGCCAAGTACTGAGGAGCCAGACCATGCAGTGCCTTGTATGTTAACATGAGAACTTTAAAATCAATACGGAATCTAACCGGGAGCCAATGCAACAGTTCCAGAACAGGAGTTATATGATCAACAACCCTGGCCCCTGACTGAATTCTAGCTGCTGAATTTTGTAAATATTGTAGTTTGTTAATACAAGATTTAGAGACTCCAATAAGAAGGACGTTACAGTAATCTAAACGAGAAAAGACAAAATAATTAATTAACCTTTCAGCAACAGAGCAACAATATTTCTGAGATGAAAGTACGAGGTCTTAACAGTGTTCAGCACAAAAGGCTCAAATGACAAGCTGGGATAAAAAATAACGCCCCGATTTTTTTATTTTCTTTGTAACTCCAGAGCAACACCATCAACCGACAAAGCTAAAGATCCAGCATTATGCAATTTATGGGGAGAGCCGAGAAGCATAACTTCTGTTTTGGAACTATTCAAACACAAGAAATTTTCAGACATCCACAACTTCATCTCAGAGAGACAGTATGAGAGATGGGAAATATTCACATCTTGGCCCGGATTAGAGTGGATGTAAATCTGGGTATCGTCAGCGTAAAAATGGTAGTTAAGGTCGAGAGATCTTAACAATTGCCTAAGAGGAAAAATATAAATGCTGAAAAGCAAGGGACCAAGTAATGAGCCCTGAGGGACACCAGTACTAACAGGATCGACCTGTCATATAGAACATATATGTTCTATATGACACGTTTGGTTATATGTACAACCTCACCATTTCCTCTAAATGTAATGTAAAATAGAAATAAAAATGACAGTAACGATTTTAACTTCAATTTCACAAACATGACACCTACCGTCATCTGAGGGCTCAGCTTCATCTTCCTTATTTTCTGTAAAAGCAACAGAATGTTATTACAGCATATTTCATTTTTTATATCAATTTCATTTTATTTTATTTACTGAAATAACCAAAGTTAACATTGTACTCTCTTCTTTGTGACTCCTATAAAACTCTTGACATGCACTAGGTGGTGCTCACCCCCTTCAGCCTCCAGCCCCACCTGCACGGGCGCAGACTCGGCACTGGGCTCTCCCACACCATAAATATTCACTGCTCTCACTCGAAACTTGTACTGTCTGTCTGGAAGCAGGTTCTGCACGTTATAGGAGGTGCTGTTACAGGACGCCAGATCTGTCCACTTCATGTCCACAGAGCTCCACGTCTCCAGGTTGTAGGACTGGACGGCGCTGCCGCCGTCGTATGTCGGCCCGTACCAGGACAGTGTGAGGCTGGACTTACGGATGTCGGAGGCTGCTGGGACGCGGGCAGGGGGGTCGGGTTTATCTGTGAAGGCCAAGATAAAAGCTGGATTGAGAGACATTGTGTCCTAAAATTCAACAGAGAGGTCAGATCACCTACAAGTGCACTACTTGGCAGCTAGCATTTCAGTGTGGTTGTAACAGAAGATACAGTCCGTGTTCTGAGAGTGTATTGTCATTTTAGTCTTAGGTCAAACATCAAAATCATTTCTAAACCATTAATGCCAGGCAGTACTGTACTGCTACTGATTTTTAAAGTCAATTTCTGTATGATTTTACACATCGGATAAGGTATGGGGTAGAATTAAGGTGTGAATTTCATTCAGACATGGTGTGCAAAAGTAAGTAAATGGGTTAATATTATGGCAAACATTTTAGGTCTAATGTCTATAAGTGGTCATTGTACAGTTTTAATATCTACTGCCATCCTCAATATGAGGTGAGATTATCTATAGTCACTGTCACTGCTCTTTCATTCACAGCATTTTTGATTTTGATTTTCTTTTCAGCATTATAATCAGCAAGAGGTGGACAGCAATGAAGCATACTTACTTTATTACTGTACTTAAGTACATTTTTAAAGTATCTGTACTTTATCAGACTATTTTTATTTTGGGAAACTTTTACTCCACTACATTTGAAAAACAACAACAACAACAACAACAAAACCACATATCGTTCCTCGTTATTTTGAACTGATGATCTTCTCCGCTGTTAGTTTCAAATGATATAAAACATGTTTGCATAGCATTCCTGTTAACACATTCTTTCTCAATGTGAATCTGCCAATCTGATTTTTTTTATATATAATTTGTCACTAACTATTTACACAAATTTAGTTTTCCCTCTGTTTAAATTTAGTTTTTCAATTGTTTGCAAACTAGAATGATCAGTAACTTAAATTGAAGCTATTTAATTATATTAAAGCAATGCAAATTAAATGTCTGCACTGCATCTTTTTTATTGACTAGTTCTGGCTAGAATAAATAAACATGGTTCTAGAATGTTTTACTTTTTATACTTCAGTCTATTAAATATCAAGTACTTTTGCTTGTTTAATCAAGTAAAAATTGAAAATGAGCACTTATAATTTTACTGGAGTAATATTTTATCAGGGTATCTGTACTTTTACTCAAGTACTTCATTTGTTTATTGTCAACTACTGTAAGCAGCCTTGTAAAATGTGCATGGCATGATGGAATACTGTACAAATTTTGTAAGGACAGATCAAAAATCTAAATCCTCTCACAGGGCCTCTAAATTGTTTAAATAAATTCAAGAAGTAAAAAATTCATGTAATTTAGTTCATTCAGTTTAAAGAACTATCTCTATATTTACTGTTCATTTTATATGTATTGCACTGTATTCCTACAGTAAAATTTGCTGATGACATTGTCATGAAAATGTCTCTCCCTCTGGTGTTTTAACAAATCTCATCTTGGGTAGAACACATTTATGTTGACAAATACAATCCCGTCCTGTGTGAACACCTCCGTCTTTTAGTTGGTATTTGAAAGTACATTTTTGTGCTTTATCAAATGTTGTGAAATTCATGTAATGACTCCCAGATGCCCCAGTGTTCACTAGTGTCCACACTTACCGACTATAGTGAGGTTGAGTGCGGCCTGTCTCACGCCGTGGCTGTTCTTGAGCTCGATGGTGTAGCAGCCGCAGTGCTCCTGCTGTCCTTCTGTGATGGTCAGCTGACTGCTGCTGTCTGTGCTCACCACCGAGATGCCCTGACCTTCCTGAATCTGAAGGAGCAAAGGATGCGCAGAACCAACATGAACACACCTGCTAGCTGTAGACACAGGCTACTCCAAATGTTCCGTTTAATTGGAAAGTCAACTAAATGGAATAAATGCGAGTAACAAAGATGTTTTCAACTAACATTTTGTGTCTGAGCCATGTGTACAGAGGGATATGCCAGTGCTTGCAGTGTTTGGTCATTAAGGATGATGGCGGTTTCTGAAAAGCTGTGAGCTGCCTACCCAGACAGCATTTTTGGACACACCAATATATATAAAAAAAACAACTTGAAAGTGTCCCATACTCTTGGAATTTGTGCTCTGCATTTAAC
This sequence comes from Sinocyclocheilus rhinocerous, assembly GCF_001515625.1. Classification (NCBI taxonomy): domain Eukaryota; kingdom Metazoa; phylum Chordata; class Actinopteri; order Cypriniformes; family Cyprinidae; genus Sinocyclocheilus; species Sinocyclocheilus rhinocerous. The sequence continues at coordinate 888,043 of NW_015634028.1, read as the reverse complement.
CCATCCAAGTGCACACATACACACACAGCAGTGAGTAGTGAACACACACACACCATGAACATTTGAATTTTTGCTGTGATGCCCGGGGAGCAGTTGGGGGTTCGGTGCCTTGCTCAAGGGTCTCACCTCAGTCGTGGTATTGAGGGTGGAAGAGGGCGCTGTACATTCACTCCCCCCACCTACAATCCCTACCGGACCCGAGACTCGAACCTTCGGGTTACAAGTCCGACTCTCTAACCATTAGGCCACGACTGCCCCTAGTGTTACTCAAAGCATTTAAAAAAGGACTGGTGAGTGAGTTCATGTGTCATCTGCGTGTTTAAGAATAAAACATTCAGCAGTCGTTCTCTTTTGCTCAGGGTTTCTGCACATGTTAAAAGGTGAAAGGACTCTTACTGGTTTGCGGAATTTGAGCCAGGTGCAGCTGATGGGCTGAGTTCCAGTGAACTGACACAGCAGACTGACCTCATGACCCGCCCGGATCTTTATATCGTCAGGAAACTGCTGGATCTGAGGAGGAGCACCTGACACACACAATCCAAGTATACTGACAATTTGGGCTCTATTTATAGCATGTTTGCTGAAGATCCATTTACTTGCACAGGGGTTAGAAATGTATTGAAAAAAATACTGTTTCAGGACAAAACTTAGATTATGTTTTAACAGCATCTGTAATTTGCCGAAATGTGCAGGTAGTATTTTTGTTATTGAACATAAATATGTTTGTTAGCTTTACAATCTAAACCATCATTTTGAGGTGGGACTACTCTTAGGTGGAGGAACTTATCATGCATTGCTGTTTTAATAAATCTGTAACAATGATTTTCCCCTTGAATTAAGATTATTTTTCTTACCCCATTGGCATTTTTTATTTTTTTTTTTCAAACAAAAGGGACACAATTATTTGTGACCCTGGAGCACAAAAGCATGCAGTCTTAAGTCGCTGGGGTATATTTGTAGCAATAGCCAAAAAGACATTGTATGGGTCAAAATAATTGATTTTTCTTGTTATTTATTCAGCTTTGAGATGCTGCATAAATCTCAATTTCAAAAAATTGACCCTTATGACTGGTTTTGTGATCCAGGGTCACATTTGAAAGTAGTTTAACACAGAATTTATCTTTAAACCAAGCAGATGATGACTGATTTGACCCTACCTTGTTTAGGAAGCGTTTTGGGTGGGGGTTTCTTTATTTTGGCCTCATCTGAAGTGAAGAACACAAGAAATAAAGAAAGATCAGGTATCACATTACAGTTAACAAAGAAAATAAGCTCAACATACAAACTGATCATGAACCACCCAACTATTTAAGTTCTCCTCTTGCTTAAATGAACAAACTCGATGTCATGTTAATTCCAGGCTGCATCACAAGCCATATTTGTGGATTTATATGAATGGCCGTAAGCATGATATTGACCAGAAGACTGTACTTTATCCTTAATTACTTTGCATTTAATATCCCTTCAGGTTTCAAGTCACACGAATGTTAACATCGACCAGTAGATCTACACATAGAGTCTAGAGTATTTGAGACAACATGCACTCTCATGTTTACAAAATGGGAAGAAGGGAGGGCAGAATGAGAGGAAAGGAGAGATGTTTTTCTCTGGATGTTCTAGGAGAGATCAGCTGCTAAGGTTCTTTGCTCTTTGCCTTTTTTGGTCATACTAAAAATATCTCCAACTAGAATCCAGGAAATAACTTTTGGCACTTTTTATTTTACATCTGATTGCTGTCATGAAACAATGTGATGGCAAGGCCAATAAACACAAGCCTAGAGCTGCAACGGTGGCAATGAAGCTATTCTGATCTGAAGCGATGTCAAACTTCGGAGGAGTTTTTTTTTTCTTTCTGTCTGTTGTAAGACATTCCAATCTCATCCCTCTCTGTGAGGCCATTCTCTCATTCCTCTCTCTCTTTCTTTGTAGCCGTGGAAATGAAAACATCCTCTTTCCAACACAAAACTATTTTTGTTTCTGGCTCCAAATGGGCTTTCAGTGAGCTTTCACCTGAATCCCTAAAATTTGGGCAAAACAGATCTCATGCTGAATTTATAAACAGAGACTATAATGGAGAGGATCAAATCTCCCTAACTTACTTTCATAATAAATCAAAAATCTTCAGACATCCAAGCCCTAATTAAGTCTCACAGCAAGATCAATGTAACCTGCTATTAAGAAAAATCTACTGACTGTGAAATTTTGGATACTGAAGCAATGTGATCGCATGAGTATTTTCATGTATTTTTATGAAAAATGTGGTTTTAGTACATGTACAGTGGGCCCAAAAACTGGGCTACAACTAACTTACACTAATTAATAGTTGGTCTAAAGGTAATTTTTGTGTGGTTGTATGAAGTCAGTTCTCCTCAAGTTCACAGACATCCAAGTAGTGTAACCACAGGTGTCGCTTATCATGTAAAGTATAAACATTTTCAACAAAGTTTGACACCCAGTGTCAAGACTTTCTGTCTTTGTTCTGAACAAAACATGTATTTATTTGTTTTCTAAAACATTATTCTGAAACATTTTTTGTGCCATATTTCCTTAAAATAAATGGCACTTATTTTCTTCTCATTCCTCTCTCTCTTTCTTTGTAGCCGTGGAAATGAAAACATCCTCTTTCCAACACAAAACTATTTTTGTTTCTGGCTCCAAATGGGCTTTCAGTGAGCTTTCACCTGAATCCCTAAAATTTGGGCAAAACAGATCTCATGCTGAATTTATAAACAGAGACTATAATGGAGAGGATCAAATCTCCCTAACTTACTTTCATAATAAATCAAAAATCTTCAGACATCCAAGCCCTAATTAAGTCTCACAGCAAGATCAATGTAACCTGCTATTAAGAAAAATCTACTGACTGTGAAATTTTGGATACTGAAGCAATGTGATCGCATGAGTATTTTCATGTATTTTTATGAAAAATGTGGTTTTAGTACATGTACAGTGGGCCCAAAAACTGGGCTACAACTAACTTACACTAATTAATAGTTGGTCTAAAGGTAATTTTTGTGTGGTTGTATGAAGTCAGTTCTCCTCAAGTTCACAGACATCCAAGTAGTGTAACCACAGGTGTCGCTTATCATGTAAAGTATAAACATTTTCAACAAAGTTTGACACCCAGTGTCAAGACTTTCTGTCTTTGTTCTGAACAAAACATGTATTTATTTGTTTTCTAAAACATTATTCTGAATAATTTTAGTATAATAACATTATTCATTATTATTTTTGTGCCATATTTCCTTAAAATAAATGGCACTTATTTTCTTATTTTTGTTAGATAATGCATAGTTAGTTAGTTGCTTGCTTGTTTGCTTAAGTGTCCAAATACATTTTGAGGTCATTGCATATTTGTATGTTTGCACAGACAATTAAAATGTAAACATTATATAAGAATATGCCAATCACATTTTTTAATGCATTAAGTAAACACAACAATGCAAATATATTTATAATATAAATATAATATAATTTTTTTATAAAAAAAAAAAATAAATAAATAATTGCATTTCTAAAGCTGTGCATATGTAAATAATTTCATATTTTAGATGCTGTCATTATGTCCATACATCTTGGTGTTTGTCGAAATGTTTGACCAAATTACTAAAAAGAATGTACTAGATTAGGCTAGGGATGAATATTTATTACTTTCTTAAAGCAAAGTTATCTACTGACTTGCTCTCACAAGCTTGTGTTTTGTGTCTACAGAAAGGGAAGCAATACTAAGTGGCTAACAGGAATTATTCATGTAAACATTCAACAAATAAACAAATCACCATTGGTAACCGAATATACAAAACTACGTATTTGGAGTAGACAGTTTGACATGACAATAAGACTACAAGAATTGGAAGTACAGTCCATTCAGTCGGTTGTACTGTTGTGCTCCTGGGTATTCAGCCAACGAAACTTTTCAAAATCAAAATAATTTTCCAAAAAATTCAAGTGGTCAAAAAAAAAATAATCTGAAAGCATGAGTTGTATACTTTAGACATGACCTAAGACCTTAAAACTGTACATCCTATTAAACAGAAGTTTAGATTAAAAATGCAGTCTTCTCACAAAGAAGATGTTCCTTACATATTCTGCATGCCTGAGCTTAATGGTACACTCTAAAAAAATGCTGGGTTAAATATAACCCAGCGCTGGGTTATATTTAACCCAGCATTTTTTAGAGTGTACCATTAATTACAAACAGCATTTTTTAGAGTGTAATGTTATGTTGGTAACCTATTAAACGTACAAACTTATTATACTGTAAGTCACTGCACATGGTAGCAGGTAATCCTGATGTCAAACGGAGGTGTTTCTCATATACTTTATTCTCCATGCTGAGCATTACTGATTTTAATCTGTTTTAGTGTTCAAGCTGGTCCTTACTAACCCAAAAGGGCAACATTTCCAATGGTCTGAAGTTGGCGTTTGGATTAAGAATGATGGGAAAATAACATTTGTTCACAATTCCCCAACAAACACTAACAGTTAACGTACAGATCCGACAAAATCCAGTTAGGTGTTTGTTAAGACATAAATGTAAATCACAGGTTTATTAGACAAATACAGAGGCAGTGAGTAAAGGCAAAGACGGAGCAGATGCTTTAGGATACCACTGAAACAAAACACACGCTGCAACAGCATCCCACTTCCATGTTTCATAATGTTTAGTCTACATTGTCTCGGGCCACAGGATCAAACGTATCTGTTTAAAGGCCTGACAACTTCAAGACACTTCAAGAAACAGATCATCTCTGCCCTCCACTGCTTCAACAAATCACCCAATATAAGACCACTTCACACTGTCAACCACTGCTGAAAATAACCAGGCAGACAAAAAGAAAGAAGCACAGAAACAGGTTACTGTTGCACTCTTTAACATTGTTTCAGCCTGTAATAAATGACCTAAATAAGCAAGTGAATCTAAAGTATTAGATTAGATAAAGTAGTATAGTGCAGGGAGTTTAACGCCAGCCTAATTTCTTCATGCTGAAAGAACTTGGATAAATGAAGGTAGGCTGTATAGCGACATGATAAACAGGGAAAAAATTTAATACATACTACCTTTTCAATGACTGAATTTGCAGGTTCCATATTCTATGGTACTACATACAGTACAGAGTGGGATGAGTCACACAAGAAAGTTTAAGGGATCAAATAACCATTGTGGAACCGTAACAATGATGCTTGCTTTAAAGGTCCCCTGAAATGCTTAGAAACATGCAGCGTTACTCTATGTGTTGACGTCATTTTAACTGAAACAGGAAGACAGGGCGGGACATATCAAGCAGCCCCGCCCCTTTTTAAAATAGCCAATAGCGTTTGTTTATATCACAGCTTGGGCTAGAGCCGTTCAGAGCCGTTGAGCTCCGTAAAGCCACATTTGACAGGGTATGCCAGCCACAATCTCATCCATATTGCTATAAAATATAGCATTCTGTGTAGAATTCAAATAGCTCCGATAAATTTTGTAGTCTGCGCTGACTCGCGCATGTGATCCGCTCCGTGCTATAGTGTCTCTGGACCGGAGCAGAGTGTGTGCGCGGTGCGGTGGTTAGCGTGACACAGCGCGAAACCAGACTTCTTTTTTTCCTCAATGGAAAGCGTTTCCGTGAAAGTTGGAAAGCCATTCACTATACAGAAAATACTAATTCTGTGGACAAGTGACCGATTTCAACCGCGGCTTCAGCGTCTATTTTATAGTGTAGGGGGCGGGCACTTCGGATTCTAGAGAGCATTTGATTGGACAGAAAGTTTGATGAGAAGCTGAAGTACGATGTGACGTCAAAAAAATCGTTGAGCCGTTTTGGCGGAAGTGACGAACTGCAAGCTTTGAATGCTTATATCTTCTAAATGCGAATGTTGTCACTGTTTTGGAGCACACTGCCTTATAGATAACCTTAAGACTAACATATTGATACTAACACCCAAAAAACTTTAATTTTGATTTCATGGGGACTTTAACAAGCACAGCATAGAGAACAGAAATACGCCATTATGATGGATGAACCTAACACAACATGACATAAGCGATGTGCACAAGCAGAAATCAGCAGTAACTGTTTCTGAACAGGTTATGAAAGCACTGAGTCCTTTAGGACACCAATTGGGTTCAATATCCACCAGCGACTCAGAGGTGCTTGGAGGTTAGAATGTTCCATCATCCAAGACACCAATGCTTATTTTTATAGCTTCATGATTTTTAATCACAAATTTTCCATGACTGCAAAAAAACTCAGTGACTGAATGTAACCTCTATGGTGGAGGACCTGCCTAACCTTCAGATGCTTCAAAATCACTTGCAACCACAAAACACAAAACTTTTTTTTTTATTCATAGAGGACCAAAAAGAAAGTCTCTCTTCTTTCTTTTAAGAATAAACAATCATTAATATCCTTAAGACATATGGAACCTTTCGAGAATAGTACGCACATCAACAGTTTCGCCAGTTTCATTTTCAGCCATTTCTGAAGATACAGTTCAAAACAAAACAGTACAAAACATAAAAGTCTGCTAAGAGAGAAGGCGAAAATTAGACTCACTAGTGTACAAAACCTTCACTAAACATTCTAAAGAATGTTAGGCATGTTAAAAACATTGATGTTAGAAAACTCATACAACACTCCTCGTGGAGTGAGAGTCTTGACTGAGCCCATACATGGAAATCCAAAGTGGGTTTTGCCAAGCAGTCATGCAGTAAGAGTCATGATCTCGCTCTCTTTCTCTCTACTGTTATATTCTTTCTTTATATCTCTAAAACAAGCCTTTGTTCACCCCTCATTTTTGTCTGTCTCCTTCTTGCTCACTGAGTTTGTTAACATTTCAAATCAGTCAAAGTCAGCTCTCCAGCAGTCCTGTCAAACATCTCGTCTGATGAAGAGTGTGAGAAGTGAATAATTGGTTTAACAGTGAACATGGACCTCTTCTAGGGTTTGTTTGATACTATGCTAGGCTATGCTATACTATACTACAACTTCTGGACTATGCAAAACTAAAGACCATATGGCAACAATAGAAAATGTTGTGAGGACTAAATCTTTATCAATAACTGTCCAGCCTAAAACGTTATTTTGTTCACTACAGTTTTCATCTTTCCTTGAATCTGCAGATAATTATGAATTAGGCAACATGCAGACAGATGTCTTTGTTTGTTTGTGTTTTTAATCTGATTGTAAGCATATTTTTACAAAAGAAAAGTAGCAACATGCTAAACATAATCTCCAACAATTAAACTAAGATTTTTCTTTAACTTGTGGACCGAACAATGTAATTTAAAAATTAATTATTCTCAGTGATATTTCCCTAGTGATATTGTCTATAAAAGCCACAAGCAACATAGCAGTGTGTGTGTGTGTGTGTGTGCG